>NC_083620.1:9560502-9763002 GCF_963584025.1 Labrus mixtus
TCAACTCTTTAAACCGGGAGCACAGCGAAAAAAACAAGTTACAAATCAACCTACAGGTGGGGCACCATAAGCCAAACCGTTATGTTGCATGCCCCATGTACGACGGCCTTAGTCGTCTTCACAGTAGCTGTGGGTTTGAATCTCTCTCTCTCTGTTCTCCCAACATCTCCTGTCCCTCTTCAGCTGTCCTCTCCAAGGTAAAAAGGCTTTTTAGTGCTCAGGACGTTGAGCGCTGAAAATGCTGAACTACATCGGTTTTGTCTTGGCTGCTGCCAGCACCAAAATTAAGTAGCCCCTCCAATTTACACAGGACCTGAAACAGCGATAGGCAATGTCAACTAAAAACAGAATCAGCTTAAAAATAGCGATAGGCTCACGTTACTCACCGTCTCCTTCCAACTTAACATCAGCAGAGCCTCATCAATGCTCCAAGTCAACCCCACGTTTCATTCTGTTGGTAGTGTCATGACCTGGCTCGAAGTAAGTGACAATGAAAGGTAAATCAGTCATGATGTGTCGATGAGTGAAGTGCATTTAAAACCAAACCAGCTGCTGGACTGGGAGGGAGAGAGGAGAGAGAGAAGTTAGAGTGGAAAGCCAACTCAGGCCTGTTTAACTCAGGTATACACAATCTCCTGATGTCTTTCCTGACTCTGCCTATTGGCTGCTGAGTCAGGATGTAAACCAAGCCAACCACATACAGGCCGAGAGAGAGAGAGAGAGAGAGAGAGAGAGAGAGAGAGAGTAGGACATCAGAGTAGGTAAACGTTAGTTGGCATCTCGGAGCCATCCCACAACGTAAAGCACGACCAGGATGCTGTGAACTTGTTCTGCACATTCAGCTGCATCTTGTGCCGGGAAGTTTCAAAACTTCAGACGCCTGCAAACACTTTTGTTTTTGGTCATGATGAGCCAATCAGATGTCAAACAACAAACGGGGATCAGTTGTGTGGGCAGGCCAGGCTGGTTTGCACGACGGCCGCCTGAGGACTATTCATTGAGCAACGGCTGACATCATACTCTGAAAATTAGAAACTCTACGACCCCCAGCCGCTTTGGCCTGGAATGGGTAGGTCATACGGGAGTCCTCGGGAACCACCCAATTGCCACGCCGCTCTTGCTAACATTATTTGGCGTCTTGGAGCCGTTCCAAAACGTGTAGCACGACCAGTACGCTGTGAAGCATGCTGTGATGTCATGGCTTATGGTCAGCTCTTGCTTTGGAGTGTGCTTTGGCACGCTTTGCAATATTGTAGAGCGAACACAAAACAACTCAACGGGGAAAAATGCAGCGATGCATCATTTAATCATCTGAATCAGAACAAAGCAAACAAGCTACATGTGTGAAAAACATCGGGGGGTCACTTTAAGACAAGTTAGCTCCAGAACCGATGATCTCATTTAGTCTCTGCTCCTTTTCAAATACACTCATGCTCAATTAATTCAGAGTAATTAGGTCGTCTTATATTTGCAGAGAGTGTTTCAAGGTCTCCTTTTAATATCTTCATGTCCTGTTCGGCTCCACCACAGACTGAATATTAAGCCTGAGCCGAACAGCAAACACTCCTGAACCTGCTGCGTGTACATTTCTTGAGAAGAGTGTGAACGAAGTGACCATTCTTAAAAAAAGAGAAAAACACGGTTCCATCAAAGAGCAAAGTCACAGACCGATGACACAGAGAGGAGAGGAGAGCGCTTTCCGGCTCTCCCTCAGACACAGATCAACACTGAGACACTATTTTGCATATCGTGCAAATGCAGAGAAGTGAGTCCAAATGCACACACACAAACACAAACTCGTTCACTCACACAAATGTGACCTATGAGTCATTCTGGCTGTACTTCCAGACCCCCCCCCCCCCCCCATCCCACTGGATGTCGCAGATGGATGCTGCAGACAGCCGCAGTCCTGAAGCTGCTTCCTGTCTCTCTCTCTGGGCACTTAGCAACCGCTAACCCAGGCCGAGTTTAACCAGCAATTAAGGGGGCAATTCGTAACCGCTGACCGTCACAGACAAAGTGCAGGACTGCAATGACCAAATAAAGAAAATCAAAAGCTTCATGTGAAAGTGGATTTCTGTTCTGATCACATCTCCGGCCTGAAAGGAGAAGCTAATGTGTGAAATCAGCTGACTCTTTGCTCAAATGGCTTAATGGGAATTTGAACATTGGTCAGTCTGTTTCCTGAATTGATCTCCTGCCGTCTGGTTATCGTTGTATCTGCTAGATGGAAAAGATCCACGGACACACTTATGAATAAATCAGCCTGTTGTGAGCTCTGCTGGTCCTGCATGAAAGACTTCAATGACCACGTTTCTGCTCGAGGAGCTTATTAGAAACATGCAGAGGCTTTTTAGGTCGGGTACAATCACTTCTATCTGAACCAGTTCTCTTGTCCGCTTCCATCACTGCAACACCTGTTGGTTTGACCTGATAACTGCTCTCATATCTGGCAAACCGAGGGGCGTCCAAAACGGCCGTGTGGGGGTGTCTTAAAACCACCTACCTTCTCTGGTCCAAACAAATCCAGAGCATTCAGGAGCAGAATCTAAAGTTAGAAGGAGGACATACTGGCTGCTGCATTGTTGTCAGAGAAGCCAGCACTTCAACATAGCATGTTTCCTTAATGTCTGATCATATAGTAAGGTCACTTTATTATTTCACTCACTACACATCTCACAAGGAGCAGTACCATTGCATTTATTACACCGTTTCTGCCTACATGTCTGGGAATTTATTGCAACAAGGTAATCCGCTCAAAAGGCAGAGTCCAGATAGGAGAAGAATCAATAACAAGCAAAGATAGAAATGTATGAAATGGAATACACAGTTAATTGAAGCTGAAGCTAAAAAAAAGAGCAACAGTATCAGAGGTTGAAGGACAGAATGTAGTATAACAGTCAACTACTGAAAGGTGCTGCTGCTGGTTATTGGTCAGAATACTCTGTGGTCAGGTCTTCTCCCTTCATTTACTCCCACTACTTCAGCTCTTCTTCTTCTTCTTCTTCTTCTTCATGCTTAATGCATGCTTCAGTTTGTCCCTGTGTCTGGTGGAAACTTCTTTCCTAATTTTTATTCATGACTGATCTTTTTGTAAAAGCTCAGAGATACGACACAGTCAGTACTTCTCTCTCTCTTCCCAATGTGACATGTAGTGACAAAACAAGGAGTGGAACAAAATGTCAGATCTCAACACAAAGATTGAATTCAACAAAAAAGACCAAAAGGCTTAAAAAACAGAAACTTGCTTTCTCGAACTTCAAAGTCCAACTAAAGCTTTGAGGAAAAACCACAGACGTGAACACAGGAAGGTAACACGGGAACACGTTGCATTCATAAGAACTGACGCAGAAGGAACACTGAATCTGCAGCCGTGTGTTCTGACAAGGCGGGAAAACTAGTTCCTGATTGGGAAAATGCCCATGAACACCTGCTCAAGTCGAAACAACAACTCAGGAACTCGGGACAGAATGAGGTGCCCGACTTCCCGACTTGACGTCATAATGGTCATCAACATGGGGGCAAAAGATGTTTTGTTAATGTTAAGATACTTTTGATTATTTCACGTATTGCACGTCAGCTTTCTGCTCAAATAGAACTTGTAACATCCGCACTGTTTGTTGCTGTTCTTACAACATTCAGACTTTCTGAACTGGAAACATGTGAACACACTGAAGCTGGAAGAACGACTTCCAAACTCAGAAACTGGGACCATCAGAGGAGCACGTGAATGCAGGGTGAATAGACACTGAGGTAATCAGACACAGGTGAAGACAATCAGGGCGATCAACATGGAGGGAAGATCGGGGGTTGGATCCCCAGCTCCTCCTACACCAAAGTTTCACTAAGCTACTCTTGCTGCCTCACAGGTGGTGTGTTAATGTGTGCTTGAAAGGATGGACACGCAGTCTCTAAAAGCTCAAGTCCATTTAACATTTATCTGGCGCATCAAATCCTGAACAAGCATGGCAGCTTCTCAGCCAAAGAGTTTGTTTTTGACAGGTTTTTTTTATTGATTTGTGACACCAATGTTTCACTGATTTCTTTGCTTTGGCACTGAGGGTGAGTTTCTGTCAAACCGTCCCTGAAGCCAGCGTGCGACTTTGTGCCTGCAGATTCATTGAACAGCAAAATATGAAATCCTCCTTAAAAACCCTCGCTCCCCCCCCCCCCCCCCCCCTTCTGTCTTTCTCTTCCCTTCCTCTGCTATAAATAGTGACACAGTATGGTTCATTTCCGAAAACAAAAAAGTCCCATTTAGCCCCCTGCTCCTTTACAAGTATCCTGGCTGTGTTTGGATGTGCTGCACTAGAAAGATGCTGTTTGTCAGAGATGCCAGTTGGGGGGGGGGAGTTTATTTCTGTCTTTCTTGAGGAAGTAAACACCGAATATTCCCTGACGTGGCGACAACACAACATGAGCTCTTCAAAAGCAGCAACATAGACGCTCAGAAAAGACAAGACGACTCTGGATGTTTAGTCCTGCACATGGACTTCAGTGAACCTGACAGTGTAACTAATACTTTAATATGCAGACTAAACCCAGGATAAAAAACGGCTCCCTTCACTCAACTTCTCTTCTTCCCTTTTTTTCTGCGTATCATCTGCTGCCTGAGGCAAGAAAGGCAGCGACAAGTGACAAAATGTGGATTTAAAGACCGTGCACCATGGTAACATTACTGTGCTGCAGCTATGTTGATATTTGATGTGTTGTGACAACACCCGAGAAGAGACTACTGAGAGTGCACGAGTGAGTAGGTGGAGATAAAAAAGAGAACATTGTCTTATAGAAGTAATGAGACATTTTGTTCTATGTGAAGTTAACTTCAGACGGTTGTTGCTTGGAGGTTGGAACGGGAATGAGGGAGACGCTGGGTTGATAGTTGGTTAGGCCACAATCTAAAAACCTGTATAGTGCTGCAGGGTGGTGCAGTGGTTAGCTCTGTCCCCTCATAGCGTGGAGGTTCCTGGTTTGAATCCCTGTCCTTCAGGAGCCTCTCTGTGTGGAGTTTGCATGTTCTCCCTGTGCATGTGTGGGTTCTCTCTGTGTACTCCGGCTTCCTCCCACAGTCCAAAGACATGCTCGTTAGGTTAACTGGGGACTCTAAATTGTCCGTAGGTGTGAATGTGAGTGTGGCTGGTTGTCTGTCTCTATATGTCAGCCCTGTGATTGGCTGGCGACCAGTCCAGGGTGTAACCCCGCCTCTCGCTCAATGACAGCGAGGATCTCCAGGCCCCCGCGACCCCAAAGGTAAAAAGCGGTCTAGATAATGGATGGATGGACGATAGCAGTATAGCCTGGAGGAGTGAAGGCCAACTTTTCAGGCGTTCAGTGTTGCCAGCGGTTAACAATAAAGGACTTCTGGTCAAGACTTCCTTCTGAAAAGCAACGTGAGATACAAGAACAGATTTGGAGTTGAGAGGCGTCAAAGAGCCAGTAGTGAGCTGCACTCACATGCAGATGTGTTTGCTTAGAAGTTAAATTTTCAGGTGATAGTTGATTGGTTCAGGAGTTGCATTAAGACCGAAGAGCTCCACCTTTTTCACTCTTGGCGAGGAATACAAACTACAACCAACATTTCTGCAGACTCCACCTTTAAAGGTCACATATCCTCCTCCTCTTCAAGCAGTGTAAATAAGTCTCAGAGTTCCTCAAAACATGTCTGTAAAGTTTCTTGTTCTAAATCCACTCTGATCATGTCTATAAACCCCTCTATTTCAGCCCTGCTCAGAACAGGCTGTTTCTGTGTCTGTACCTTTAAATATGTAAATGAGCTGTGTCTGACCACGCCCCCTCTCTGGAAGGACTTGGGTGTCTTGGACTTTCTCGCTCCATGTCCTATTGTTTACGGTGAGAAGGCAGACTCAGAGGGCAGAACAAACACCTAGCTGTGAGAGTGTCACCCACCTGGGGGAGGGGCTACTGCCCTTTGTGATGTCATGAAGGGAAAATCTCCAAACGGCCTGTTTGAGCACACATTTTCTGAAAAGTGGAGCAGGCACAAGACAGAGAGGATGGACTTTTCTCACTGACATTTAAGGAAAAGTAGAAACGAAGAGACTGAACTTCTGGTTCATTCTAATTCTCACTTCTTTAAAATACAGCCACGCCTCTATAGCAACACGGAGCTCACTGAGAATGGGGACACAACGTTGGAAAAACATTTTGGGGAGCTGAATGGAGACAACAACACCGTAAAGAGGTGACATTATGAAATGTGAAAAAAACTGACATTATCAAAAAGAAACACTGTGAATTGAAAGTGTTTTTCTGCAGAGTAACCTTATTAAAAAAAGAGCACGACCTTTGAAGACATCCATCATGCATTTAGGAAACAAACAGTAAAGATAAGAAACAAAAAGAATAACGAGGTTAATGATTGGAAATGTAAATTTGCTTCTGACTCGTGTGTCGGCCTTTAGTTTGAAAATGTCACATCTGTGTTGTGATAAATACCTCAAATAAACCCCTCCTCCTGAATCTACAAGTTCCTGGTTTTAATTTTCCGTGCGTGCTCAATGTCGTGCAGATTTCGTTTGGATTTCATAAACATCCCGAGTGGCCTGATTGTTCCTGCTGCATTCTCCTCACAACGCGTCAGTGAAGGCGGTGACTCATGCTCCTGTGGACGCACACAATTCACTCTCACCTGCAGCAGACCTTTCCCTTTCATCACAACAACAAACACGGCATGGGAGCGTGAAAGTGGATTTGAGCACAGTTACATGAATTATTTTTGGATAAAGCACCTCAAAATGAGCACCCCGAGGTGACTTAGCTCACTGAGACAACATTTTATAAATGTCACGCTCTGTGTCGCCCCTTCTATCCCCTCTCTCTCTCTCTCTCTCTCTCTCTCTCTCTCTGTTGCACCATTTCAGTCTCCTGTGGTCGAGTGTAAACCTCACACCGATTTGAGAAACGGATGTTTTTACTGTTTTTATCATTTCTTGGAAATATTCTGTACGTCTGCCCTTGCGTGCCGTAAACGCCTTGGAGAGTCACAATCTGGTGCCAGATCTCACATTTCACAAAAGAGCAAAAACTGATGCATCACATCTATTCCCAGACACACTCACACACACACAGACACATACACACACACACACACACTTAATCGACCAGAGAAAGAGGCTGACGTCAAACCCTGTAGACCCATTCACAACTCGCTCTCCTGCCCTCTATCTCTCTCTTTCATGGATGAGTCCGCCAAGCTTCTGACAACCTGATTTAAGGAGGAGAGTTATTGGCTGTCAGGCCTCGAGGTAATGAACGGGGAGCAGCCGGGCAGTCGCCAGGACACACACACACACACACACACACACACACACACACACACACACACACACACACACACACACACACACACACACACACACACACACACACACACACACACACACACACACACACACACACACACACACACACACACACACACACACACACACACGGAGGCACAACGCACCATCATTCATTTAAAGTCTTTGAATATGTAGTTTCTTCATTCGTTTCTTACCAAATCTAATTTTTTTGTATAATAAGGACGTCCTCACAGAAGCCATAAGTCAGCATTCATTTTTAGTTGACTCTGCTTTCTGTCATGATGAGTCATTTCTGTTTGATCTCGACTTATTTATTATTTTCCCCAGAGTTTCCAAAACACACAACAAACATAGAAATAGGCTCAACTTATCTATAGTGAGCTATGTTAGCATGGGATCTCGAGGTCTGGTCTATCACAGAGACCAGACTTCTTGTTTGGTTTACTCGGTCCCCAGAAAAGGATCAAGCCGTGACCGCCTGAGATAACCCAAAAAATAAGTGGAGAACAAACTGAGAGACCCCGGTCACTCTGCTGTCATTGTTGTGTTAGCAGTGGGGGGCCAAGGGGGGGCCAGGGGGGGCCTGGACCCCTTTTAAATCTGACTGCCCACCCCACACTCGTAAAATTGACTCTTTATCTCGACAGAGATGGGACTAATGTTAAAGTCAACACTTTGGCCTCTGTGGCAACAGGCTGCCAGTAGCTTTCTTTGCATTTCAATGTGGTGAACTTCCTTTGGTGACTTTGGATGCTGGTGTGTGAGCACACATACTTTATCCCACCCCTGCTTACTGTACCTCAGGGGCCAAGTTAGACCACCCTACAAGTCCCCAAGGTGATGGTTAGCTTCAGTGAACCGGTTCAAGATTAAAGTATGAAGAAAGAAAATGCCTGTTAGCTCCTAATGCTAACCAGATTAGCAACATTTAAACATCTACCAACTACTTCACACACGAAAGCAGCTGTGGCCAAATGCGGATTCTGTTTCTTCTCCGTTGTTTGAAGCAGCAGGATGGGAACAAATGAGTGAATAATGGCCCTGCAAGATGACTAAATCTTATCATCTATAATCCATCATGAGAGGAAGTCAAAGTTCAGTGTTTGAGAGTCAGCCAAGAAGAAAATGTACAAATAATTGGACCTTGAGTATTATTTAGTCAAATGATCATTTTCCATGTATGAACTTTGACACTTCTTTCAAGGAAACAGAGATCATGGTTAATATTTCCCATCTCCATTTGAAGGCAGAATAACTTCTGAGGTTTTATTTTTTCCAAAGTGTTTCAGACGAGCTCCTGTAAATCCGGTTTAATGAGACTGTAATGACACTGGTCCCCATGGTGAAATTAAAAGTACCGCTCCCTGTGCAGGAATACTTTCAGATTCACCTTACTATGAAAGATTTGACACAAACAGTTGGACCGCAGTGCTGTGAGAAATGGCAGAAATTCTACTAATTGCCTGTAAGAAACGTCTGATTTGACCTGAGAAGAACCGTGTGTGGTTTTTTTTAGCAGTCAGGCGTTGGAGAAGGGGGTGGAACTGAGCTGTAATTGGTTTCTGTTTACCAGTAATTCTGCCACACATACAACCGCAAGCAATTAGCCTGACAGCTCGAGCTGTATCAGAACATAACTGGCACTGGGTGTGTGTGTGTGTGTGTGTGTGTGTGTGTGTGTGTGTGTGCATTTGTGTTAGCTAGTCATGAGGGAAAGTGTAATCAGACTGAGATTAAAACAACTCTTTCGTCCTGGTTTTCTTTCCCTCTCCTGCTCCTGAAATGTCCCGTTTGACATCTTTAGAAAGACAGACTTCTACAACAAGTCTACAATTAATTTATCAGACGCTTTTATCCAAAGTGACGAACATCAGAGAGTAAGAACAACACAAGCAAGGATCTAGAGAGGCGGAGCCACCGTCAGGAGCTTAAAGTCTGATCGGACACACAGGTGCTGACAGGAAGTGACCAGAGGCAGAGCACAGGTGCTGACAGGAAGTGACCAGAGGCAGAGCACAACAGCTGTTTTTGAGAGTTCTAAACAGCTTCAAAACAATCCTTTATACCGTCATCATCATCATTAAGGTTGTAGGTGTCTTCAGCTTTTTCTTAAAGATACAGGTGTTCCTTGGACCACTTTTGCCTACAAGAGCTGTTGTTTTGGAGATAATCTTCACCAAAGGTTTAGCCATCACATTTTGGCCTTTTGCACATAATCAACTTCGAGTGTAAAATGCTCACTTACTTCCCTACATATCCTGCTTACCCACTGACAGGTGAAGCAGCAATCTCCGATGTTGAAAAATGAAGCTGATCATGAAGTTGCAAAATCCTGCAGTTCCTCAAGTGTCCACTAGAGGCTGGCTGCAGAAGCACAGGAAGTCACATACACACCCATTCTAAAAGCCTGTTTTTACAGCAGAGATTAACATGTTTACAGCCTGGTTCAAAAAAACAAATAGGTCTGATTAGCTCATGTCTCGATCGACACACACTGTACGGGGGGTGAATGTTTTGATGACTCATCAGTTTTGATTTGATGAAGGATAAGAGTTATTCACAATAAGGCGTGTAGCTGACCTGATTGACAGGTGGGCGCGGTGTAACGGTTTGTCAGGAGTCTTAAAACCCGCCTCAGCTCCAGCTCTCAGTCTGTTGTTAGGTTGACTGAAAGTTAGACTGAGACAGCATTTCCAGCATGGAGACCGCCATCGATGAGACTCCAAAGCCCCCTGGAGGAACAGACGGGTTATGTCACTCAGGCTACGATCGTTAATATTCACAGTCTAGGGTTACTAAATTCACCTGTCAGTGGTCATAATTTAATGGCTGATCAGTGCATATTAGAATCGTCCTTCATACACAGAGTGATCTAAATAAAGCAGCAGAGCTGAAAACAGGATAGCTGAGACAAGCAGGTCAGTGCAGGATAGCTCACATCAAACACGGCAACCAGAGGGATTTATGAATGAAAAGGCAAGCATCTCTCTCTCTCACACACACACACACACACACACTGATCCATACTAGACGAGATTTGACAGGCAGCCAAAAATAGAGACCACAGTGAGCGCTGGCTGACGAAGATGGTGCTGTTTCTGATACACACACACACACACACACACACACACACACACACACACACACACACACACACACACACACACACACACACACACACACACACACACACACACACACACACACACACACACACACACACACACACACACACACACACACACACACACACACACACACACACACACACACACACACACACACACACACACACACACACACACACACTCACCCCGCCCGTCTGGGTCTTTTGCGGAACCGTGTGAGTCATCGGTGGACTTTAACCGTCTCTGTCCCTCAGTGCCGCAGCAGGGACACGATGCCAGTCAATCACAAAAGGCCATAAAAACACTGGAGTAAATATAGAATCACTTTAATCCTCATGATGCAATCACATAATTTTGATTGAGTAATTTAGAGCACCACGAAAGACAGCTATAGGATGATGAATTCTCCAACATGTCACCTTTTTTTTACACACACAACCAGAAACAGAACATGTCTCATCCTCAGTCCTAAAACTAAACGAACAAACATCTTGTTATGAGTGTATTCACTTCACCAGGAGCCGTTACGCAGACACTAAAAATGTGCTGCATGGGTTAGAACTAGTTTTTGTTTGGCTGACTCTAAATTAAGAGCGTGCGCGTGAGTGTATCGTGTGTGTGCGTGCATGGGATGTGTGTGTGTATGAGTGTATGGGATGTGTGTGTGTATGAGTGTGTTGCGTATCCCCTCGCTCTCTGACGCACGAGTCAGGTGGTTCCTCTAATAGCATGAGGAGCTGTCCGCGGTGCTGAAAACACACTCCCAGCGCGCGGCTGACAGAGACATGATCAGTTCGCTCACGAGCCTCGAAAGAAACTGATTTCAAAGGTAAGACTAAGTTGTTCTTGATCAAACGACCCACTTTACACTTCGGTGATTATTTCAACATGAGGGTGATTCTGATACATTGAGCCGCTGCTTTTCGTCGCGCGGAGGCTGATTGCCAACCTGATGCTCGGATGTAAAGGCGAAGAGGTTGCGTTTCCCGCAGTTTCTTTGTTCTCATTCCGTCGGAAAATAAATATCAAAATGTGCTTTTCTTTCTGTTCCCCGCGAGCGCAAGTTGTCTGCCAAGGGTTAATCAAAATTCATACACGAATAAGTGAAGTTTTGCAATTAAATTAACGCTGGAAAAACAGAATGAAGGAAGAAGTAAGCGTGCATATAGTTGAAAAAACAATCGTCGTATCGTCGCTTTAAGTTCTCTGATTTGCAGTTTTATGTTTTTCCATAATTTTTGATGATAATGTAATTAGCCTATATAAAAAATATCAACTTGATGCTATTAATCTTGCATGCATCATTTTCCTTAAATAAACATTTTTGCAGAATTTCAAGCAAGGATTTGTTTTTTCACGAGTTACAGAAAAAATGCTTAATTTGAGTTAAAAAAAAAAAAAACAGCATTAATTGGGTTCAGAGGTGATCGGCTGGGTTAAAGGAGAGGCTCCATGGAAACATCAGTCTTACCGGGTTACCTTGACAACGGGGCCGTGACTCACGGAGAGCAGCAATTTGGCGACTAATGAGATTTTCACGAGAGCTGCGTGCCACCGCTGCTGCTGGCAAACAGGCGGCGGGAGTCCAGAGTGATCTTCAAACAGAGACAACAGGCAGCGACGCGCTTTACCTTTCACCTCGTTTGCTGCATGTATCAGCTTAGGTCTGCTGCAAACTGTAAGAGCGAAATACTGAGGACTCAATAGAGGAGCAGACTCTTAACTTAACTATAATTAAAAGACAAGGGAGGAAAACTTGGGGTAGAGTCCAGTTCTGCCTGTTAAAAATAGGGTTTTCTTTTCCTTTTTTGCCAAGTGTTAACTGTTAATGGGATAATGTATTCATATAAACAGCAAGAGCTGATTTTAAAAAAAAGTGCCCTGAGATGACATTTGTGAAGATTTGGCGCTGTAGAGATACAAATTTGATTGACCGTGAATATTGCGGTATTTATTAATCCTAGATAACAGCAGTGCAAATGTCAACGGCACCCTGATATCCTGCCTTCAGATCAATCTCCCTGTCTCTCCGCTCCGTACTGCTATCATCAAATCAGACATTTAGGGTGATGATAAAAGCAAAAGACATTTAAGAAATGTCAGAGCGGAAAGTGATGCCAACCTGTTGGCTAAATGTTTGAAAGGTCAGTGTTGACGTGTGTATCTTTGTCTCCCTGTGCAGGCGTCACCATGCCATCACTCCACAAGACCGCCACCATGGGCAAACCTTTGCCCATCTGTTTGGCCAACCTCCTCTTATTCCACCTCTACCTCAGTTCCTTCTGCGTTGGCGTTCAGGGGGCGTCCCTCAGAGAGCATAGACTGAGAGGAAGTGAACCAGACGTCTACCAGGCTCCCAACGCCGACATGCTCAAAGCTCTGGAGTACATCCAAAACCTCCGTCAAAGAACCGGCATGGACTCCCAGCAGCACAGCCCCTTCGCTGCAGGGTACGATGCCAGCCGCGCGGATGATTCTGAGAAGCTGCAAGCCATGCTGAGGCTGGTTTCTAACCCTGCGCAGAGCGGCGAGGAACGGGAGGCAGAGGAGGAGGGGAGGGAAGACAAGAGTGAAGAGCTGCTCCAGGCTGTCCTCAGCACCCTCCAGCAAACAGAGAAGGCCTCAAGGCCGGCTTCACTTCACCCCAGCATGCAGCAGAAGCAGCATGGCATCAGGGCTCACAGGAAGCTGCCGCTTATGTTTGAGGACGAGGAAGAAGGTGAGGGCGATGAGGATGAAGAGAGGTCGGATCTGGAGCACGAGAGCCCCTTTAAACGCACCAATGAGAACGTGGAGGAGAAGTATACGCCCCAGAATCTAGCAACCCTGCAGTCTGTGTTTGACGAACTGGACAAGCTTACAAGCTTCAAGCCCATGCATAAGCGCCAAGAGGAGGAGGAGGACGATGGGGAGGAGGAGGATGAGGAGGGAGATGATGATATGTTTAATGTGAGGAACCTGGATCTGGCAGATTGGGGTCCACTGCAAGAGCAGGAGGAGGAAACAGAGGAAAAGGAGGAGGGGCAAAGGGAAGACAAACACGAGGCAAACCGAGGGCTTGATTATGTCGACGATGACGATGTGGACGATGACGAGGAGGAGGAGGAGGAAGATGAAAGCTACCCAGTCAAGAGGTCAAAAGATCCTGATGACGTTGCAAACCTGGTGGACTATTACCTCCTGAAGGTGCTGGAGAAAACAGAGGAAGAGGAACAGAAACGAGAGATAGAAGAGGAGGAGGAGAAGAGGAGAGCAGCTCAGACGCAGTACAGTGAAAACATAGATCCACGGGCCATTTACCAACTCATTCAGATCTCCCAGAAATACCAGATCCCACCCGAGGACCTGGTGGACATTTTCAAAACTGGGGAAAACAAAGAAAATGTACAAAAGAATGAATTATTCAGAGCAGGAAGCAAGCACCCTCAGATGTCCTTAAAGAAGACGCACAAGATCCCTGAAGCGACATTTTACAGCAGACACCAAAAGACCCCCGAGGAGCTGAGGAGGGAGGAGATATTAAACATCCTGGGGTTAGGGGGCGTGGGGGATCAGAGACCCGTCAGGAAGCAGTACAAAAGCCCTCCGTCACGACTTCACACTCTGCCTGCGGGGCGTTCAGGGGAATCCACTCCCACGCAGCAGCAGCAGCGGCGTCTCCCTCCCAGCTCTTTAAAGGGCGAATATGACGACAGCGTGGACGAGGATGAACTCGCAGCGTATTTGGCAGCTCAGATGCTGGCGCAGTATCAGAAACCTGCGTACAGTAACAACAAGAAGCAGAGCCAGAAGCGTGACGAGGTGGGACAGAGCACGACGGGCTCGCTCGAGCAGGCCATGCAGGATTATTTCACACAGATGGACTTTGATAAAAGCTCAAATGAAAAGAGACACACTGAGGACGATGAGAGGGGAGGGGAAACGCAAACGGCGGCCTTTGACAACGAGGAGCTGATGAGTTTGTTGAGCTTTCTGAACCCAGAGACAGAAGAGAGTGACGCCAACACCGCCCGAGGAATTTAAAAGCAGGCTGTAGATACATATACATAGATATAAATAAATATATATTGTTTTTTTGGTGAAGGGAGCGAGTGCAAATAAAAGTATTTTGAAGTAAAAACATGCAGTCGAGTTTAGTTTTTCTGTAGTTTTACAAAAGTTCTTATTCGTGAGCAGACATACGAGTGTGCAGACTTTCAATTTCATGCTTTTTTTTAATGAATCTGTTAGAAAACAGTACATGTGACTCACCAGCCTTACAGTTTAACAACACACACACATGCACACACACACACACCCGCACACACACGCGCGCGCGCGCACACACACACACACACACACACACACACACACACACACACACGCACACACACACACGCACACGCACACGCATCAACACACCCACACGACCCATATCAGTGTTGGACCCCCTGATTCACTTGTGTCTTTTTTGGTAACTCTTTCTTAAATGTGGTCGTATGTGACATACCTGAGGTTAATAAAGCATTGACTTTATTTTTTCCTTACTGTGTAGTGTTTCTTCATTTGCTCACTATCACACCACGATGTGCATCAACAGCGACAGCTCGTTCAAATATGATGACTTGAAATACGAGGCTATACAGGCACTTATAGGCGCAAACAACTCTTTAAAACTTCGTAATAAAAACGATGCAGGTCGATGAATCTTCCTGTCTTGAAACATAGGACATCTTCACTTCTCCGTGGCTCAGTAGGCAGGTTTGCTCATGTACTCCTCCATCGTCTGTGAGGAGAGGAGCAGAGTTACAGCAAACAGCAGAAACATAAAACCATTTCTATGACTAATAAGAACAAACCTACGTCCGCTAAGAGTCTTTCACACTGGCCTAAAGTACCTCCTGGAGTGTGTCGGCCTCCTCCATAGATGCAGCCACAGCAGCTTTCGACGTTTCTAGAACTTCTCCCCCCATCAGGAACTCGTCCAGGATGAAGTACGCCTTCTCAAAGTTAAAGATGATGTCCAGCTCACAAACCTGTGGCAGAATATCACACCAAGGATGAGGGAAAAAAAACACATTCCTTAAATGTATTTGTACAGAGCATCATTTTATCCATGAGAGAAGATGACCAACAACAAAGTCAGGCAACATGATGCAAATAGTTTTCCATAATCAGATGTAAAAGCTTCATTTCCATCTGTTCTTGTTATTGAAATAAATGGAGGTAATGATGCCTTATGGACACCAGGGGGAGTCAGATGGAGCCATAAACAGGACTTCAAGGCCTTGCAGCGTACTTTGTAAAAGGGATTTGCTTCTATATTTAATTTGAGGATTTTCTGGTTCACAGTAGACGCTTTAATACGATCACATCAAAGCCTGGGACTCTGTTTCTCATGTATGAAGGTAACAGTCAGTGGGGATTCTAGAGTCTGGTGGGGCCCTCAGCATGTCTGCCAGAGTCCTGACGCTTACTCCTCTTCCTCGTCTTTACTGTTCATTTCTTCTCTCCTGCAGACGGATAATTCCTCTCCATTTCTCTTTCTTGACTTTCATAAACAAACTTTAGTTTTCACAGCACTGATGCTGCAACACTCAGCAGGGCAACGAGAGTGAGTGCTGTCAGATGGGGCCCACTGAGGGAGGTTTCCTATTGTCATTACATCATTTTGCACATTTAGGGCCACTGCTTTGGTTTAAATCTGTGAGCCCTCAGGGGCCCTCATACTGGTCTGGGGCCCCATGCATGTGCCTCTGGTATCAGATCATATGTTAGCCAGCCTTTTTATTTTCAGTCTTTGGAGTGGTTGTCCTACAATCAGTGCACTGTACATGCAGGTACAGTATACCAACGTATTGTTCAGTCTCCAGAGGATATACCCTCTTCTAAATCTCCTCTGATTCACACCATCGATTGATTGACAATATTGAGCGGTATGCTGCATGTTTTACCTAGGACGGTGAAGGGATGACCCGCCCTACTCTGTCTCTGATTGGCTAGTACACAATGACTAAATATGCAGAAGTCTGACATGTCACTGTCGATATCAGACGTCATTTATCCTCTGCTGGACGGGACACTGAAAGAAAACAAACATTTGGGGTAAAAACTATACCCGCTTTACACCACCGCCTACAACCTTTCAGCAGATTTTTATTTTAGTGGAGTCTTTAGGCTCTAATGTGTCGGGCTTGTACAAAGCTGTGTTACACTGTGGGACACTCAGAGGAATGATAGAAGTAAAAAACAAAAGGAGAATTTGTTCATTCAAAGCGGTCCTTCCAGGTTAACATCTGTATAGTAAGTTATCTTTTTAAAACATGTGGTATCAAAGTTTCTAAACCTGTGACATTCTTAGCCTGCTCTCTTAATCGATTGTAACACAGATGAAGTTTACACCGAGTCCTTCGACCAACATGGAGGCGATGACATTCAGCTCTACGTACGTACATTGCCGAAGTATCGATCCAACAACTCGACATATCTGTGCAGCACCTCGAGGCTCAGCAGCTCGTTGTCCGAGGCCTCCAGACCGGCACAGAAATACAGGCTGGCATACCTGCGATTAAAAACAGGGAGAAAGGTTTGATGATTAATTTACACATGAAAAACAAACGACAAGAACAAGATTACCAGCGATGGGACCGAGCTGATCTAATATCTGTATTTAACTAAAATATACCCAGAATCCTGCTGCTCGCCTTCTTACACAATCTCTGTGACCACATCACCCCCCAGGGGCCAGCATGTTCTGACCATACACTGTAAATATTTATGTTTGAAGACGTCACCCGTCTGTTCCTGCAGGGGGCGCTGGAGTCTCATCGATGGCGGTCTCCATGCTGGAAATGCTGACTCAGTCTAACTTTCAGTCAACCTAACGACAGGCTGAGAGCTGGAACTGAGGCGGGTTTTAAGCCTCCTGACAAACAGTTACACCGCGCCCACCTGTCAATCAGGTCAGCTACACTCCTTATTGTGGATAACTCTTATCCTTCATCAAATCAAAACTGATGAGTCATCAAAACATTCACCCCCCCCATACAGTGTGTGTCGATCGAGACCTGAGCTAATCAGACCTATTTGTTTTTTGAACCAGGCTGTAAACATGTTAATCTCTGCTGTAAAAACAGGCTTTTTAGAATGGGTGTGTATGTGACTTCCTGTTCTTCTGCGGCCAGCCTCTAGTGGACACTCGAGGAACTGCAGGATTTTACACTTCAGCATCGGCTTCACTTTTCTACACCGGAGGTTGCTGCTTGGCTCTGACTGTCCGTGTTTGTTTACGTCCTCAGCTTGATGTATTTCAAAGAAAAGAAAGAGGCAGAAAGAGTTGTAGCTCAAGAACAAGCAGAGAAATGTTTATTCTACACGTGTTAGTAACTGATTTAAAGCTTTTTAAAGGTTCTGCATTCTGCCCTTCCTGTCTTCTCTGTCCACTTCCAGCTCCTTTACTTTTATGACTTATAAGAGACGTGTTGCACCATCGCTATCAGCGTCCCATGGGTGACCGAGGTCCTGTGCTGTGTGTTTAACCTCCCCCCTCCCCTTTATTATACCCAGGTCTTGTTAACCCTTTGTTTGCAATGGGTGTGTCAGTTTCTGTGTGCAGTTCGAAGCATTAGCAAAGACTTCAAACAAGTTCAGGTTGAAACAGATTCAACTGTTCTTCTAAAAAACAATTTGTCTTCAGACGATCACGAAAACAACGTTGACACTGCTGCACGCCGTGAAGCGCTCGTTTTGTCATGTGGGGAAGTGTGGACACCAGGAACGTGAGGAATACAAAGGAGAAATCCTTCCTGCATGTTATCCCATGTCCAGATAACACGTGTGATGAATTGGTGTAAACAAATAAAGACTGATTGATTGACCTCTTGTAAACGATCTTCAGGTCCCTCCACTGGATGAAGTTGCAGGAACGTGGTTGACGGGCCAATACCAACATCACCATGTCCCGTATCACCTTTTTCTTCTCCCTGTCCGTGTAGGCTGTGAACCATTTCTGCAGACGCAGCTTGCCCTGTCGGCTGAACAGCAACAGGAAGCGAATCTGGAGAGGAGAACACGAGAAAGGATGACTACAGAAACGGAGCAAGGAAACCAAACAGGAGGAACTGTTAGAATGTGTACTTTAATGCAGCTCGTGTGTACTGAAGCTTGTCAACAGAAGAAAACAAACACAAACATAAAAAGGAAGCAATGTGCAAACAAAGCCTGCAACAGAAACAATGCCTAACAACAGCTTTCAGAACTAGGAAAGAGAATCAGAGGTCGTCTTTATCACCCGGGGTGCAATTACACGTGAAAAACAAATGTTTGTGTTGTTGTGCAAGGGGCACTTTGCCCACAGGTGTGGCTGCACGCAGCAACAAGATCGAACCTGACATATGGAGAGAAGAAGGAGAGGTGCACCTTTAACACCTCTGCAGAGTCATTTGGGTTCAAACGCACCAGAGTCATATTTCACATTCATCTGACTGTTTGAAAACCATAAAAAGTGACATTTAAAAGACTGATCACAGCATTCAGGGCGATTAGCATGACTGTACATGTCATAAGCAAACATAAGAACAAGACTTTCAGCCCTTTTTAAAGCTGTTTGATGAATCTTACATTCACTCTGCAGTGTTTTCCACATGCTGAGCTTCATGAATGATGGAATAACATCAGACATTTGATCAGGAAAGTCACTACTAAAGGGCTAAAGAAAGAGGACACACAGCTATTGGCTTACATTGCACACTGCAGTAAATCAGCTTTTATCAACATGGATGATAAAGTAAAACAACGAGCTCAGGTAAGAGACTCACCATTCTGCCACAGCTCTCCGAGAGAAGTCGCGAGCACTGCGATCCTTCCGCCTCACGTCTCTCTTCAATACTTGAAGCCTTCTTTATTCTTGCTCATGCTTGTTGTGCATCGCAGTCGACATTGTTGCTCGTCCCAGAAATCAGTGCGCACACACCTTCTCCCGGTGAACGCCTCGCCCCGCCGCTGTCCGCCGGCTGATTGGCTGCGGAGGAGCCTCACTGCAAACTGCCCTCAGAGGGACAGGTGAGTCCCACAGACTGTAAATATGAAGGTATATCTGCACAGGAAGAGTACATTTACAGAAGCAGATAACTCCAGGTGATATCACTCAGACTGAAGTTGGAGGGCTTCCGGTTTTGTCCCAGTTTCCCAGAGGCATTATAGTACATCTATTACAGCTCTATTTAAAGTGTTGATTCAACTTTCAGGGCACTGACCTCTTGAATCAGAAAGTGTCACATACAAGTGAATATTTTGTAACAAATCTCTTTATTTTTCACATTTAAAAATGTCAATTTACCAAAATAAAAGCCAACTATTATTTTTGTTTTTCAAATAAGAAACGGAGTTAAACTTCAAACAATGACGTCATCCACAGCTGGTCAAAGCTGTGACTCTGTGCTCTTTATTTGAGGTGTTAATTGTAACTGTGATCTAAATGTAAAATAAACTTAATGTACCCGTTTGGTTTTGTTACTACATCCTTCTTTGCAATAATGGCCTCGAATTGCATTTTACTGTAGGTTAAAAAAAACGGATGCCTGCAGACCTCCGTGCTGCCGCTGGGGGGGGGGGGGGGGGGGGTAGGGTTAGGGTTAGGGGGGAGAGACTGAGGAGGGGTTCAGTTGTTCAGTGATGTTAATTCATCGCAGATTCACGTGGTTTGTGGTCCAGGCTTAAAGCGGGAGGAGAGAGCTCAGCACAGCGAGAGGCTTCCCAGAGCACAACAGCATGTCTCTGTACCGAAACTCCGCCTGGTTCGTGAAGGGACTGACCGAATTCACCAGGTAAGAGGACACCTGTGTGTGCCGCCCTGCAGGCTGCAGACACCACTTCTAGACTTCTGTGCTGCTGTGCGTCCTGTGTGCATCCTCCCGTGTGTGTGTGCGCTGGAATTAGTATTACTTCTAAACGTGAAGAGGAGCGATTAGAGCTTCATTAAGTTATTAAATGCATCGTAGCCTGAACAGAAAATGTGAAATGTAGGGATTGTATCCGCCTCATGCTGAATCTAATGTAGAACTGTATAGAGTGTTTTAACAGGAAGGGGCTCAGGTTGAAGTCAGTTTGGAGCAGCTGAAACACAATAAATCCTACAGATGAGCTCAGATGGATACTGGTCTTTAGGAGACTCATACAGAAATCAGCAGACTGAATAAAAACAGTAAAGATGAACGGATCAATCTTTGTAAAAAAGGATATAAAGTCAGTGTATTGATGAATCTGATTTGCAGAGGGGATGAAGGACTTTCAAAGTGAACACATCTTTGTTGAATTCTTATCGTTTGAGGATTGTGATTCAATTCCTGTATCTGAAATGAGAAAAATGACGCATACCAGCCAGTGGTCTTTATAAAGAAACTAGAGGTGAAGAGGATCAGATACGGCATAGTACCACGTAGTGTTGTAGACCACACTAACCGAGACCAAGACATCCTGAGACCAGAGTGAAGTTCAAGACCAAGGCAGGGCGAGACCGAGTCAAGACCAAGACCAAGGCAGGGCGAGACCGAGTCAAGACCAAGACCAAGGCAGGGCGAGACCGAGTCAAGACCAAGACCAAGGCAGGGCGAGACCGAGTCAAGACCAAGACCATACATATCTCTGAAAAATCATCATCTTGTGTGCAGGGGGCGAGTCCCTCACTTAGACCGTAACACCAGGAAGGCTGCGTCTGGGGGATAAAAAGTTATTTGTTCTTTTAAAAAGAGGCGTTTTCCTTCTTATCACAACAATGATGTTAAAATAGCCAAATATATCACAATTCTCAGCATAAAACAAAATGTTTAAAAGTGTGATTATATGGTATGATGGGGCCTCTGGTGATTCCCACCCCTGTAAGTGGGACGGCTTGGGATAAAGTGAAACCCAAAGATGTAGAGAAACAGGCGGAAGACTTATCTGCTCTCTGGCGTCTATAGTTCAAAGTTTAAAATAAAATTGTGTGTCATGATCATTCAGTAATATCCACCTTATGACATCACACTTTGACCTTTGTTACCGTTCCTTTGAGCTGTTTGACTCTTCCTGTTTCTGTGCTTAACTTACTGTCCTAACCTTCCAGCTACAGGAAGGGCCTTACTTTATTTCAAAATGAAAGCACACAACAAGTAAAGAACCCTCAATCTCTCAACGGTCTAACTAATGGTAATGGATTACAACCTTGTTAGGAGGTCATATGAGGTTAGAGGAGGTCAAAGTTATTTAAAGGTTTCGATATAAGAAAGTGTGCCATTCATATAATCACTGACTGGAAATGTCACCGACCTGCAAAGTGTTTTTGAGTATTTCTGATGTATGAATTGACAAAATGACTCAGCAGGGCCCGTTTAGGACCACCAGTCGGTCGTTCAAACACAACGGGCCTCACACGCGCCATCAGTCCTATCTGATGTATTGCTGCCCGAAGGCGCCTTTCCTCATCACAATGCAGCCCTCCAAGTTGTGTGAAGAGGTGCTTTTGTGATTGTTTCCCTTCGCCCCTTTGTTCTGTGTTATCTTTACTGTGGTCGAGCGGCCCGGCAGCCCGCTCTGACCCTGCACTAATGGCTCTCTGCATGACACCATGGAACAGAGCGGCCATTTAGCCTCACTTTACCCCCCCTTGCCTTCCCTTTATCCTCCCCCCCCCCTTCAGCCACTCTTAACAATAGCATCTATGACAAAGGGGCCAATTGAAGACCTCAGTGCCACCGAGGACACACACAGACGCACACCGATCCTGTTGTCCCCCTCTGTAGTTTCACCCCGAAGCCGTTCTCTTCAGAGATGATGCCAGGCACGCTCGAGCGCGTCATTGTGTCTGTACAGTGAAGCTGTGAAGAGATGTACAGTGACCAGACTGACCCCCCAACACTGACCCCCAACACTGACCCCCTCTGACCCGAACACACACACACACACACGTTCTCTCTTAATATCTTTAGATTCACTAGAGTCCTCGCCCTGAGTTGGAAGAACACAGCGGATGTGTTAAAGACATGTAAATGGCGAGGCTGCTGATGTCATCATAATTTCAGCACGTGTCTGAATTTACAGGTCAGCCTTCCTGACAGCATCCAAGAGGTTTGTGGAGAAGGACCTGGAGGTGTCCATGGCTGGACGTGCGTTCATGATCACAGGAGCCAACAGTGGCATTGGGAAAGCCACTGCCATGGCGATCGCAAAGAAAGGTATCGACCCTAAAGCCTGTGTGTCCTCATTAACCCTGCTGTTACATAATGCACTTTCTTTAATACTAATAGGACATGATCCTTGCGCAGTATATGAAAGTATTGAAACGTTAGGGATCTGACACTTCCGTTATCTAATCTCCATGAACACATATCTGCGTGCAAGTTCAGCTCACATCTGTGATCTCAAATTTCCTCTTCAGCCATGAATCTGCTCGATGCTGTCACTGCCACCTTCCCCTCAGGAAGCAAAATCTGAATGTCAGAGGACGAGTTGGGGAGGCGAGTTGGGGAATTAACGACACACTGCACTTGTTACAAGACGAGGAACCAATTAAGTTAAGCCTTGGTTTTCTTAAAGGTGGCAGAAGAACCTCCAAAAACACCTACTGATTCTATAAAAATGAGAGACAGACAGAAACTGGAGCCAAAAGTCAATGAACAGGAACACACACACAAAACTGAGATTCTCATTCAAACAGAAAACACAGAAAGCCGACTGATGGCGTCGACTCTCTGGAGACACAGAAACTTCCACCTCCCTATAAAAGCACCGAGCCCAGCTGATCGCCATCAGCCGTCAGCTGAGGTAGAACACCACAGGTGTAGTCAGTCGCTCCTGATGAGCGAGGAAACCAAACAATCTCCCAGCTGATGGGAGTGTTAAGATCGTGATGCATCACAAAAAGTCGACAACAAGTCCAACAGTAATGTTCTCCTCTTCAGCCGGTAAAAAGTGAAATACTCTTTCTGTGTCACAGGGGGAACGATCCACATGGTGTGCAGGAACAAGGACAAGGCGGAGGAGGCAAGGGCTGATATCGTCAAGGAGACAGGAAACAAAGTATGATATGACTCACCTCTGGACAGAAATCTTAAATAACACAGGGACGGTCCACATTTCAAATCAGTCTGGTGATCCAAACATAAGATTTTCATCGATCTCACCGCCTGGTTTCTTTGTAGGAGGTTTACGTCCACATCCTGGACCTCTCTGAGACCAAGAAGGTCTGGGAGTTCGCCGAGGGCTTCAAGAGGAAGTTCAAGGCCCTCAATGTTCTGGTGGGTTACCTGAGGTTTTTTTTACATTAAAAAATACATCGATTATATATCGACATGTTCACTCAGAGACCACACCAAGAAAGATATGGAATAGTTTATTGTGATATGCATGATAGAGATCAAGATGATGGGAAATTATAAGGGCCGATAGATTAGGGGATGAGCGTAAGGGTAGAAGGGTTGAGGGATGAGGGTACAGACGAGGGATGAAGGAATGAAGGTAGGGGTTGAGGGTAAAGGTGGAGGAAGGAGGGATGTGGGATGAAGGGATGAAGGTACATTTTTACAGATTAAGGGATGAGGGTAAGGTTCGGGGGATTTTGGATGAAGGGATGAGAGTAGAGGTCGAGGGCTGAATGGATGAAGGGATATGGGTAAGAGAGAGAATAATTTGCGGTTGAGGTTGGATGGACGTAGAAGAAGAAAGATGGACTGGTGCTGGCACGACATGGGGAAACCATATTCATCATATTTACATTTTACACTTTGTTGGTGTTAACATTGGTTTTGTATTGCACACACCTCACCTTGGTCAGGTTATTTTTTTTTGTAACCTAATTAGTTCAATAACTTGATGGTGGCGGTCACATGTCAGTCTCTTCAGAAATGGAGGGGTCGATATCTGTGAGAACCTCTAGCTGCATGTGGGGCCCTCTTAGACTCAGTCTGGGTCCAAGAGTACGGCCCTGTTTCCAAAAATAGAAGTCTGAACCCTGGTCAAATAAGTCCTTTGGGAAAACTCTAGAATTGTCCTTCCTGTTTCAGATCAATAACGCCGGCGCCATCATGAGTCAGAGGGATGTGAACACTGAGGGGCTCGAAAAGAGCTTCGCCACCAATGTCCTAGGTACGTAAAATGTTAAGGTGGAGAGTGAAAACAAATTTAAATTGAAGAAAGATGGCGGAAGGAAAATCTTTTTTAATGTCCACCAGGTGTTTACATCCTCACTAAGAGTCTCATCCCGCTGCTGGAGAAGAGCGCAGATCCCCGAGTGGTGAGTCCGAGAGAAACTAAATGTGTGTGTGTCAGAATATCTCTTCATTTGTTCCTTCTATTCTCACCGTTCATAAACACAACATAATGCAGTACTGGTCATCATAAATCCACCATTTTAATGAGTAATGAATGAGGTTGTGACAGCAGATTGTGGCTGTTTCATAGTTCATAGCTGCCCACGCTAATGGGCCCCTCTCTGGAAGGGCTCGGGTGTCTCGGGCTTTGTCACTCCATGTTTACGGTGAGGCAGACTCAGAGGGCAGAACAAACACCTAGCTGTGGGAGTGTCACCCACCTGGGGGAGGGGTTACTGCCCTTTGTGATGTCATGAAGGGAAAATCTCCAAACGGCCTGTTTGAGCACACATTTTCTGAAAAGTGGAGCAGGCAAAAGACGGAGAGGATGGACTTTTCTTAACATTGGGGGGTTTATTGACAGACTAGAGACACATATTAGAGTTAGAGGAACATGGTGAAGTGGATTCTTTATAATATTTGACCTTTAAGATAGCTGTGAGGAGAATATTTTTTCCAAATATTGGAAACGTTTCTATTCTAGTCGTCCATTAGTCGAAACCCTGATCTGTTTTTATTATTTAAAAATCAATTTGCAGCATCGTGTAAGTGTGTATGCATTTGTGTTTGTGTGTTTTTGTGAATGCGTCAGTAGCGATCGAGGTTTGAGGAGATTTGATATCATGCCTGTACTCACTTGTGTCTCCGTTGGTGACTGCTCAGATCACGGTGTCATCAGGGGGGATGCTGGTGCAGAAGCTGCGGACAGGAAATCTGCAGTCTGAGAGAGGCCGCTTCGACGGCACCATGGTCTACGCCCAGCACAAAGTAAGAACTCCATCTGAAACTGTCCAAATGTCCAGCTTTAAAGTCCCTGGGTTTGTAAGGACACCGACAAGAATATAAAAGTAATATCTACTTTAGGAGGTGTAAGCATGTTAACAAGATGAAGGGTAGATACAGTTTGTCAAAGATACTGTTAGTGATCTGCGCCTTTTCTTGACCTCTGACTCGCTGTACGGTATTTCTCTGAGACCAATTTTCTGAGGTCTGAATAACAGAGCTACCAAATGTATCGTAAACAGTCTGTAAAGACAGATGCTGGTGTTTGTATCTGACTGGTCCAGATTGTTATTGTCTTACAACTTCACTGAGAGAGTAAGAAGTTACTTTTAGAAAAGGAAGGGCCATTGCATTACTCTCTTTAAAGACCTCTGTATACGGGAATCAAGTCGTGTTGTTGATCAGTTCAAGTCCAAATCTCGACCGACATTTGAGTACAGAGTATTGAGATTCTACATATTGAGTTAAGGATATGCGTAGCCACTACCCTCTACAGGTTGAAACCAGGCTACAGCAATCAAATCTTTTGGCTGATCTGGAGGCCGGTGTGACAGATGTCGTACCAGCTTTAATCACCAAACCCTTAAAAAAAAAGAACCACGTTAGCTGACGCCGCAAACTGTGAAGTCATCTTGATCGAGAGAATCAAGCAGATTGATTTGACCTGAAATCTAAGCGGCTTGTTGTGAAATACGGCGATCTTGAAGTGCAAAAACAGGGCTATTTCTTTAAAAATGGTAAAGCAAACGTTCAAATCCTCTAGGGGGCAGTGTGATATTTCCCGTGAATCAGAGTGGTCCTCCATTCTCTCCCGCCCCTCCCTGTCGGCTGTCTCAGCACTCGCTGTCTGGGCTAACGGTTCAAGCTGACACAGCTCTGGACCGCCGTGGTCGCGGCCTACACGAGACTCTGGAGGACAGAAGTCCTCGATTTCTGTCACAAAAGTGTCATCGCTGCTTCTCGAGTAGTCGCTCATAAACTTAAAGTGCGTGTGTTGCACAGTCTGTAAGATGATGCTATCGGCACGAAGGTGTGAGTGGGCGTGTCTTATGCCCCCTCCGCCCCGCCCACGTCCAAGGGTAGATGCACTTAAGCTGAAACTCAGGGGTTTAGTTACCCTTTAGCAGAATCAGATTTACCTTGCAGAAACCGTTCACAGGAGCTGCTGGTCTACGTCAGCTTCCATCTGATAGTTTACATGGTACCTTGTTGGTTCTGATTTTGTTTTTCACTGTGTGTGTGTGTGTGTGTGTAGAGGCAGCAGGTGGTGATGGCAGAGCAGCTGGCCAAGACTCACACTAACATCCACTTCTCCGTCATGCATCCCGGCTGGGTGGACACTCCAGGTGCGTCCGGTTCACCTTCACTCACTACATGGAGAACAAACTGTCGTCACCTCCCGGACTAGTGTAATGAAATAGCTCTCACTTCACTGTCACTTCCTAACACTAAATCAACTTTGTTTCTCTCCCTCCCTCTGCGTCAGCGGTGGCCAACGCCATGCCAGACTTCCATCGCTCTATGAAGGACAGTCTGCGTACCCCGGATCAGGGCGCTGACACGGTGGTCTGGCTTGCTGTCTCGGAGGCTGCAACCAAAAACCCCAGTGGACACTTCTACCAGGGTACTTGAAATCAGTCTTTGTCGTTATAACTCACCTGCTTATCTTTAAGGGGTCAGTATCGCCGTTTTCACATATGCACTCTGGATAATATCCAGATCATTTCAGGAGCACTGCTCCGGATATTCTCCTGACCTGTCTGTTCACACATGCGCCTCACAGCAGGAGACTATCCCTGTCAGAGGGGAAGGGGGGCGGGGTTGGGTGGGGGGGGGTCTCCTGAGGTAAGATGTGATGTAAAAAAACAACGCGGAAGTAGCGGACAAAGCAGCAGAGTCCTCTTTATGACGCTGTAATGAGAATATTTGTCTTTACATCAATGCTACGTGTAGTTGAACAGAATCTCAATCTGAACTAAAGAGTGGAGAAGAACATACTGGAGAACAGGAAACATAATGCAGCAGGTTCATTAGAGCACGGAGATCGTAGAGGTGGCGTGCAGACAGTCTACAGGGAATAAATGTCACCACCCCCGCCAGGTGAATTCTCCTGATTATATCCTGCTGCGTTCTAACATCAGCCCACTCTGACTTACTGAGGAAAAAATCTTCTGGGTCTAGCAGGAGAAGAGCGAAAAATGTGTCTGTTTGCGTTCACATATACAGCCCCTCTGTGAAATCTGAGTTTTTCAGGAAAGGGTTTGTATGTTTGACCCTCTAGACCAGTGGTTTCAACTGGTGTCACCTCAACTAAAAATGGTGCAGACAGAACAGAACATCGCATTGAGTATGGCACGGTACGGATGGCCAGTGTGACCGCGCCCTAAGACAATATCACATACAACAGTTGTCTGACTTGAATGTCTTAAACAGGTTTAAAGCAGTTTGGGCTTTAAGAGGAGAGGAGACGAGTGGAGACTGAATTATGTGTTTGTCAGTTGTGGGTCGACATGGTGTGTGTGTGTGTTCGAGGGTTTGGCCTGTGTCCATTGCAGCTGGAGTGGGCTGCTTTTGGTGCCAGATACTGTCTCTATGAGAGCACACACTAATGCACTCCGGTGAGAAAACACACACACACACACACACACACACACACACACACACACACACACACACACACACACACACACACAGCCTTTTCTGTGTTGTAAGACGATGATGCCTGGTGTCCTTGTTTAATAATCTTAGCGGATCGTACGACCTTGCTGCTTTCAATGGAGCATACGAGTGTGAAGACGTGGAGACGGCGACGTGATTGAGTCGTGATAGGAGAAGAGATCAGGACTTTGATTTAGTTGCATTATGGTCGGGCTTTTTCTCTGCAGCTTTAACACATGTTGACACTAAGAGCCTTCACTGTGACAGGAGTCAGTGATGCCGCTGATACGGGTCGGTGCCTTATGGATTTAAATTATTTAAATGTTCAAGTTATCGTTCCATTCTTCTGGTGACTTAAACTAGTGAATACAGGGAGCGTAGAAAACATAGAAAAGCAGGTGTGTGGGTGTGGCTTACATGGAAACCACACCCAGAAGACGGGTAAAAGGTACACCAGGATACCGTCGGAGACCTGTGACGGTATGAAACGACTGATCTTCCCGCAAAAAGTGTAGTGTAGTTTCAGTTTAATCGGCGGGAACCACAGAGACCATCATTGCGCCCCCATCATCCTTTGCACTACGCTCGCTGCCTTAGTACAGCGAAGGCACAGTGGTTATTTGCGAGTCAGTACAGAGAGACGAATCTGAAACTGTGAATGTTGCAGCCCCCCCTGGAGACCTCCAACAAGTGGTCTTGAGACTGCTCTTGAGTACTATCCAGATACTAAGAAATAGCACTCTCTCTTAAGACGGGTTTCTCATTTAATGTGGCCCTAATGCTCCTTTGTATCCATGGAAACGCCCTAAGGGTTAATATTTGTGTTTTTGTGCCACAGACAGAAAGATAGCGTCTGCCCACCTGCCACTGGCCTGGACCCGCAACTCCCCGCTGGAGGAGCAGAAGTTAATGTCTCTCCTGGAGGACCTCGCCAAGACGTTCCAGCCACACTGAGGCCGCAAGACGTTTCTTCTTCTCTGTTTTTTTAACAGTTCACCAACAACACTAACAGCAACAACAAAGTACTCACCGAGGCTGGGCTTGATGTCTCATCCCGATGTCGATGACGAAAGCGATCCGGGTCCGTTTATCCAAAGCGTTTTAAAAAAACGGGACAAACGTCAGGACACACTGCGTTTCAAGCCTCACATGACCTGATCAAACTTTACCTGTAATGTTTAAAACTATTTATACTAAAACAGATTCTCTGTGAGCTTAGCCTGACTGAACACTAAACAACAACATGTTATCAAGTGTTTGATGGCGATGCTGCCTTTAAACGTTAGCGTGCTAACAGAGAGAGCACCTTTAAAAACACGCGGCGTGTTACTGTGACTTTAAGGAAGTTGTCAATCAGATGGGAATCTGATGTGACCGAAGTCACCGACGCACATCGCAGTATTAATTATTCACGTCGCCATTTGTGGGTTCAGTCTCGATGGCTTACAGATGTGAGTTAAAAAAAAAAAAAAAGCGACAGAGGAGAACTTTGATTTGTCGAGCACTTTTTTTGGAAGGAAGGTCAGATTGGTTTTAATTTAATGCACATTCTCGCTTTCTACATTGCTGCTTTTATGACCTTGTTACATAAATACTAATCACATCAGGGGGACCGCTACATCCTGGAGGACGGAGTGGAGGGAGAATCCGTTGAGCACAGATTAAGATCTAGAAATCTTTTTTGAACACATCAGGGATGGGCCACGTTAATACCAAGGTTGAAATACGCACAGTAGATTTTTGTCTCCGCCTTGAGAGAGTCGAGGGCTGTAAGTGGTCCCCCGGCCGCAACTTTCCCCCCTTCTGCGATGTAGAGTTAAATCCACGTTGTCTGCATGTGACTGTTCTCTGTCCGTTAGCGTAGCTTTCATACGTTAGCATTCTGCTTCTGGTGTCTGTGAGGAACCCGGCGGCTTGATTCATCGTCCACTTTGTTTGCATGTTCCTCATCGTCCGTGTTCAGTCAGACTCCATCACCTACACCCTTCAAATCAGTCGGTTAATGAATCAATTTGATAACCATGAAGGCTCATCAGACATCAGGTGGGTCTGTGTAGAATAACTGATCGTAACCTTTGGTTGAAATAACTGTCAGTCCTAACGCCGTCACATTGGAGGTTCAAACGCTCATCAGCTGTCCTCTGTGTTTTCAGTATCGTGTCTCACAAACGTTCTGATGACAGCATGCCTTGTTCTTCTTGTTCGCCTGCTAAATATAACGTGACCACGATATTCCTGAGCGAGTGACGAGTGAAACGTGGGACACGTCACAGTCATGGCGACGCTCTCCTCCTGCTGCAGATTGAAGTGCTCTCTGTGTTAGCCGTTAGCTTCATTAGCTTCAGCAGCGTAACTACTTCTTCATGACTCAGTAAAATCGGTTTGAAAAGCTCCTCTCTGACTTTGACTCGTCTTTCTTGTAAAATGTCAGTTTGAATAAAGATAAAATCACTTCAGGTTTTGTGTCTCGTTTTGCTTCAGATGCACAAAAACATCGCAGAAAACAACGACAACAGATCAGTACATCTTTATTAAGCAGTGAGTATTTCCTCTGCGTCTCGAGCACACACAGAGACTAAAGTCAGTTCTGTACCGTCAACAAAAGTATTTAAAAAATACATTTATTTAGAGATACACATGAACAACACTGTGTTGGAACAGCGAGCGTCTCTCACAAGCATCTGGAAGAGACGACGGCGACCAAACAAATCCATTGACGAGACTTTGAAATGACGGGCGATCTAAACAAAGTGATGATGTGGAGTTACAAACATGAAGAAATAATGTCGACCGTTATGACGTGAGGAATTCACCTTCTGGTGCATCTGCTGCGGAGTAAAGCCTGCAGAATCAGAAACGGCTTTCATCACCGAATGCATAAATTACAAAGGACATGATGAGGAGTTCTGATTGGACGAAGCTTCCATAGCTCTGTCGGTTACCCTGTTGATCCTACATGGAGCTTTGTGGCATGAGTTGGACCGGGATATCTGCTCGCCTGCGTTAGTTAAGTTGTATTAGGTGTTAATTAATCAGTATTTTTATTATTAAATACACAAGGAGCCGATGTGGAAGTGCAACAAGCTGCAGTTCCTCCAGTGTCCACTTGGGTGGACAGTTATCCTTTATACTAAATCTTGGCGTTTCAGTCGAACTCTGAATATTTGAGTGTTCAGTCCATGTTGGGATGTAAATACTGACCAATGAGTGTTTGGATGTGCTTCTTTAAAGAGGGTTGAAAATGATTTAGTGTGTTTAACCAGGATCTCATGACGGGAACAGAGACAAGTGAATCACCGTGAGAACAGATAAATACTTTACTACAAATATAAATATACACTACATGATCATAAACCTGGAATGTGACTACATTTTGAAATGGACAATATAATGCTCGTTTTCCCACTCACAGTAAGGCAAGCGTTGAGTCTAACATTACAGGATACACGCGGATATTTACACGGACGCTACATCGAATCAACAAAGTATCCCTCCCAAATATGAACTTACAAAAATGATCTTTGAGTCAGAGTCAAAGACAAAGAGTTGTGCAATTCAGTGCATGTTGATGAGAGCGGTATGAGACATCCTTGATGAACAGATGTTGGGGCGGGGGGGGGCGGGGGGCAGAAGGAGAGTGAGAAGCCGAGTTAGAGAGAGGGAAGGAGACAGCTCCAGAAAGAGGTGAGAGCAGGAGAGTGAATGAGCGCAAGTGAACAGTCGTAAGCACGGAAAAGGATATACTGACTAAAAAGGCTCTCTGTGTGTGTGTGTGTGTGTGTGTGTGTGTGTGTCCTTCGCTCTTTAAGGCATTTGAAGGAACACAGGCAGCGCGATTCAGCTTTTAGTGCTACATTGACTTTAGAGTACCTTCCTGTTAAGTGCCTTTCTACGGGGACAAAATCCAATTTGACTCCACAAATAATTGGAATTATTTATATTCAGGAAAATACAGACGAGTAGGCGGCACGAGGCATCAGAATCACGAGTGTGGTATCTACCTACACAGAGTTTTAAAGAGAGTGATGATATATAGGAAGGGGTGATGCTGGGCTATTTTTTAGAACTATAAGATCGGTATCTGAGAGGCGAGAGAGGAAAAACACCAATACGGAAAACAGGTTTTTGTAATACTCAGTTTAGCCACAAGGGGGCTGAGATGCTTTACAAACCAGTAACCCGGTTATAAAGGGGCAATATGTAGCTCCGACACCTAGTGTTTAAAATGGGTACTGCAGTCCAAATTCTAAACATTGTAGAGAGCTGTATCTGGCAAATATGTTAAAATGTAGGCAGTGTGTGTGTGGGAGTTTGATTACAATTTGTGCTAACTAAAAACAATATTAGGTACCTAGGACCCAGTTTAAGGCCAATGCCTTTTACTAGCCTGGTGTTGCTGCATGTTCTGATCAATAAATGCAGCTCGCGATTAGAGGCCCCGATGCATTAAGTGTTGAAACGGAAAAATGCTAGAGTGCGTACCAGCCGTGCTCTCTTAAAATGCGAGATCAAACTAGAGATTCATAATTCATTTGGTTTAAAAGATATCCTTAATTTTTAACGCAGTTAAATAGTAGTTACATATTTACTTAAAGATAACAATTATGTGTGTTATTTATCGTGATAACCTCATCACTTCACCTGCCTGGACAGGATATTTAATAATGTCACTGTTAGTACAGGTTACTATGGTAACAACATCTAATTTCCTGGGTCGGAGCTGCCGTGCAAACAGAACAAGTTCAACCAATATCTACAGGAGCATCTTTTTTCAGTGAAAAAGAGATTTCAGAAGAAGTTGTTCCATTTGTCGATTTGAGGAAAAACAAGAACGAATAAAGATTACGACTGACGTGATATAACAACCCCAAGCTGGTGACCGACCGTGCAGTCCCCACCTGGTGACCGACTGTTCAGCCCCCACCTGGTGACCGACCGTGCAGTCCCCACCTGGTGACCGACTGTTCAGCCCCCACCTGGTGACCGACCGTGCAGCCCCCACCTGGTGACCGACGATAATAAACCTCCTGAGAGTGATTTAAGGCCAACTAGTGAAAGAAAATCAACTAACAAAGAGGAGAGCAAACTGATCACTTTGATCAGTGAGAGTTAATTCAAGCAGCTATCTACAATACATACGATGCAGGAGATATATACACATGATCGGGGGTTTGTACATGTTACAGTGACTTATATGCAGGTAACGGGCCACAATAAGAAGCTAGTGTCTGTTTGTACAGTGGGGGGAGGGGGGGGGGGGGCGGCAGGGTGGCGACTTAGTGAACTTTACAGTGCAAGGGTAATAAAAAATGACCTCAGTCAGAAAAAGCATTGGAAATATTATCATAATGTAAACACTAACAGCAGTCCTCCAACAGGAGGCGTCGTCACAATACATGCACACACGTACATACACACACATACACACACACACACACACACACACACACACACACACACACACACACATACAACTCTTTGTGCTTAGGGGTCTGTCTCAGATTGAAGCCACACCCACTCTCAGGTGGGATGGACAGTTAGACATTATAGACAAATTAGTTATGAGCTAAAGGAAAGTGGAGGGCAGCACCATTGACTCACACACACACAGACACACAGACACACATACACACACGTTCACCGAGAGCAGGCCTCGTTGTAGCTGACGATCCCCAGCGTAGAGGGGAGATATACTGTACAGAGGGGTTTCCATGACATTGGAAGAGTGGGCGGAGCACAGAGCGGATGGGGGTGGTTGAAGAGGAAGAGGAGGACCATGCAGTGGGCCTCGGCCAATCAGCGCGGAGAGAAGCCTGTTGCCAAGCTACAGCCAACCACCTGCGTCATATCCCAGATCTGTAGAGACAAATAGCCAGTGAGACGAGAGGCCTGGTGCAAATCTACATCGAAAGATTCTGTTTTATTATAACTCTGATGTCCAGTCACACCCTGCTGTGAGAGCAGGCATCAGATTCTGTGATGGACGCAGCCTGAGCCTATGCAGGAATCATCTGCTGACAAAGAAACTGTTGTTTACCTTCACAATGCGGTCGCTTCCACAGGTGACCATCAGGCCTCTGGACGGGTCCATGTCCATGTGGGCAATGTTGTGTTTCCCCTCGTGGAATGTAGCCAGTGCTGTTCGACTGCACCAAACACACAAACACACACACACAATATTGAATCAGAGATGCTGTCAGTGTTGTGTTAGACAATATCACAGAGCTTGGAGATGCTCTTTACTCACTCTTCTTCTTTGATGGTATCAAAGCAGGCGTCACACACCCTCACAGGGAACTCGAAGCCCATGATTGGGAATGTGGAGCGTTTAGAACTACATTTCCCACACACAGCCTTGCCACACTTTCTGCAGTGGTGCTGGTTAAAAGAAAAATGGCACATTAGTATGAATATGACTGATAAGAGTGATTTTAAAAAGATGGCAGACTCTCGTACCTGCCTGAGCCCCAGGGTCTTACTGTCCCACATCTGCTTGATGTTCCAGAAGAAAGGCTGCTCACACTTCTGACAGGAGTCGCTGTCTAACCACTGGGGGGCCTGAAGACACAGAGGAGACTAGGATTAAACATGGGGGGGGGTGGGGGGGGGCAGAACTGAGACAAACGAGAGTAACCTGCTACAAAGAGTGTCAATATTCACATAGTGATGCAAACCTCTTCTCTTTGTGTGTCCATGTTCCACACCGCGATGCCTCCGTCTGCCGAGCACGACAACAGCTGCCTGGTCAGCTGCAGGAAACGTATTGCCTGAACGCGCTCGCTGAGGGACAAAGACGATAGAAACAGTTCTGATCAAATCCATGATTTCAATCAAAACACAACACCTCATTTTAACCTTCAGCATCAATATGGTCACACAAGAATCAGCATCCAACTCTGCAACTTTAAAAAAAGATTTTGGTTGTTTTGTGGATTGGACTCAGAGGCTCTTCCCAATGACCCCACCTCATTTCCCCCGATTTATTTTGAAGCATCCACATCCCTGATACAGACGAGCCAATGCTAATTCAGCATCTGTGCATAAAGAAATATAGAAGGATTTACTGGTGTCCCTGCAACAGTAATGTCCGTCCCTTGCGGCCCCCGATGTCCCACATGATGACGCTGTGGTCGGCAGCCCCCGAGAACAGCAGCCTCTGGACGGGGTCCCACCACAGGGCTGCTATACTTCCTGGAGACAAAGAAGCACATGTTTGAAAGAAGGGTTATTGAAGGCGTCTGAGGGACAGCTTAATGGTCTGACATGTTGGCGCCCCCTGGTGTACACTGGGAAAACTACAAGAAGCTCCAACTACACCCCTCACACTTTTAGCTTAGAGGGGAGTTCACTCTTCTTTTTAAGGTAATAAAATGTGCAAATATTACAGTGGGCACAACTTTCCTCTGTTAGTCTGTAACCTTCTCACTGAGAGGTTATCTACTCCTCAGTAAAGAGAAACTTAAACGTGAAACGCCGTCCTCCGAGTAGCAGCACTCAAAGCTTACTCAGTGATGTCTACGTATATTTCTTTAACCACATTTACTAGAGTGAACTAAGTGTTAACTATTCATGAAGAGTCTAATTCTGATGTGAAGGTCTGTCTGATTATTAGCTTTTAGAGGCTAAAGCTAACGAGTGTATGATACACACGTTCTGCAGCTGGTAATCTGAGCTCTAGACAGGAAATGTTTAAGAAGTCAAACTTGACTTAATGTAAAAAAAGTAAAGGAATATGAAAACATAAGAAGCTCTGAGTGTCAGGAGCTTAAAGTTTGAAGCAAGTTAATAGAGTGAGAAGCCCGTTGGCTAGGTCGGACTCAGAGATAGAGATATCCCAAACACTCGAGGTCAGAGGAAAACTCAACATGTGATCAACCCGTCGTTCAGCTTCCTGTTGGTCCGTCTTCTTGTTACACTGAAGCTTCAGAAACAACATGAAGACACAACCAAGCGAATCCAAATCGCATGCTTTCTGGGACTTCCGGCCCTCCGTACTTTAGGAATTTATAAGATTAAATATTTTTCACACATAAATCCTGAGACGAGTGAAACAGCTGCAGCTGCTTTAATAATTGACCCGATGGGTTTCATCAGAGCTTCGCTTTGTTCAGTCTACATTTCCTTTTCTGAGTTCTTTAGTTTAATTAAGCAGAAATCGGTTGTTCCCAGCGAAACACACACTCAGACCATCTGCTCATTCTTTAGAGATGATTCTACTTCTGTGTTGTGGGCAGAAGCAGAACACTGCAGTATGTTGTTTTAGTTCAGCTGAATCACAGATTTTCAGTCACAAAGAGCTAAAAACATCGGAACCCTGGGGCAGGTCGATGAGTCATATGATGAATAACAGCCTGCAGCAGGGGGCGGGAGACTAACCGTGTTGACTGTTACTTTGTCTGAATGAGACACAAGAAGACACCCACAAACATGGAGCTCGATACCACAATGGACACTGGCCTTTGAAGATTTCTTTGGTGCTTTATACACATACTGTTGGGCCTGATCCACAAAAGGATGGCGCTGCTTTTTGCACCCGCTAAAGGACGTCAAACAGCTGATGCTAACTGTGGCGCAGTAAGAGATGTCACGCAAACTTTCCAGTGATCATGATAACAATCCTGCCTCTGAATGACTTCAAAAAAAAATAAAAAAGCTGTTTATAAATTTAGTGAATATTACCTTGAAGTAACTATTCATAAAATAAGCCGTTATTAGCATGAGGATGTGAGGCGCTTGCTCCGTTCAGAGAGGAAGCTTTAGACTAACCAGTTAGACTCATTTTATCTTTAGGAGGACAGAGCAGCTCCGTCAGTAGGAGAGCTCATCTCCACATTCACACACTAAACAAGAGCAACCTGCACAGAGCAGGAGAACTCTGTGGGCGTGTTGTGGGGAGTTCTCGTGAGTTTTTAAAATTCTCTTTTCACTGCACAGCTTTCTGAACGTGAAACAACACAACAGCCAACATCTGCAGCAGAGACGGGGATTTCCAGAGCAGCATGAGAGCATCATTTCTTTCATCGTCGTCGTCTTCAGAGCCAGATGATGAAGGACTTCTCCTGGAGAGTAAGTCTCACATCCTGCCAGCACAGCTGTACTCATTTAGAAAGTCTGTGTGGCAGCGTGGTCAGTTTAACAGATCGTACGTAAGCCCCTTCTTTTTTAAAAACTTTAACCTCCTCCCTGCAAAACAGAGTTAGACTTTTCATTCAAATCAACTTTAAATCTAAAGGTGTGTCTCGTCACGATGGCTCAAATAAGTGATGCGACCAGTCTTTTATTTGCTTCTCTTGTCGTTGGAAAAATGTGAATCATCCTTCTTAAATCTTTACTCGGACCACATCTGGACACGAGCCTTCAGCATCAGCAGCCTGATGTACAGACGAGCAACAAGGGCCAGACTAAAGACGAATCAACGAGGGGAAGAAGATTCAGGTTTCTTTTTTGGCATTTTGTGACAAAGGTTGAAATGTCAAGGCGAGCTGTGGTGAAATCATCATTCGTTCACCTCAGGATCATCAAGTGTTTTAGCCCTTTATCACGAGACACTCTCACCCGAGGGAGCATCAAGTTGTTGTCTCTAAACTCCTGCCTCCGCTTCTAATGTTGGGCTGAGGATCTTAAACAGGTTGATCTCTTATTTAGAGTTCCACCCACTGAGGCTATGCAGGTTATGTGTGTATCACAGGTCTCCATGGAAACCCTGAAGGTCCTGTACTACCCAGGAATCCTGCTTCATAAGTAGAATGTGAGGAGAAAACAATAACTGTGTGCGGGTGACCACACGTGTATAAAGGTGTATAAGGGTGTGTGCGTTTACCTTCATGACCCTTCAGCGTCGTGATGGTTGAGTACGTCTGCTTCTCCAGCTTCAGCAGCGTGATCTGTCCTGAGTAATCGCCCACAAAGGCGTGCTGCGTCTCGTGGTCATATCTGAGCAGGGAGTCAGGGCTTGAACACACTTTCCATGTTACATGTAAACTGTACATCAGTTCAGTTGATTCAAAAAGGTGCTGCTGAACAACGCGCTTCAAGGAAAGACAGAGAAATGTCAGAACCTGAATGTCCAGTCATCAGTTTACTTCCTCTTATTCGAGGCCGGGTTGCCGTGGCAGCAGGCGAAGGAAGTCAGCCCAGACTTTCGTCTCACCAGCAATGTTCTCCAGCTCCTCCTGGGGGATTGAGAGGTGTTCCCAGGCCAGACGGGATATATAATCCCTCCAGCAAACTCTGGGTCTGCCCCGGGGTCTCCTCCCAGTTGGGCATGCCCAGAAAACCTCCAAAGGGAGGCATCCTAATCAGATGCCCAAACCACCTCAACTGACTCCTTTCGATGCTCCTTTATTCACTCTGTAGGCCCACCACCCGCAGGGAGAGGCAGGGGGGGGTCAGGTGCATGCTAAGCCTGGTGGCGGGTGTGGGCAGGGGCCTGGGCGTGCTAATCCTCTGCAGCACAGATGGATGTCTCCAGAAAGTCAGGGATGAAGGACCAGATTTTGGTCAGTCGAGGCACCATTTACCGAGGCAAGTCCTCGATGCACCCGACACTTTTTCAACCGGTGACATTTTTGTTCATTTCATCCTCGCTCTCTCTTCTCCGCATTTCTTATCTCTCTTTTTTTTTTTATCCAATGAAGGCAAAAGGTAAAAATACTCCTAGCCTTTTCACACATGCACCAATCTCCTGAGAACTTCCTGAAATATGTGAACAAGAAGGCGGAGTGAGCCGACTGTCCTAACCTTTTTAGGAGGGTATGAGTGAAAAGGGGATAAGAAAATAATATCTATATCAATATATCAGGAGTGTATGAGTGAGTTGTTTGACAGCACACTACACAGAGCGTGAATGAAGGATACTGTAGACAGGAGGCCCAGGCGGTGAAGTAGTGTCTCCCCAGCATGCTGCCGCTCTGGGTGCACATCCAGCTCACACTCTTGTCGTGGCCGGTACTCACCACCCACTCACTCTCCAGGGAGAACACCATATCTGACACACGGTTCTGGTGGGCTGTAAAACACACACACACACAGAGAGAGGGTTGATCAGGCTCGAGTCACGTTGGGTAAACATCAAACAGGATTATATCTATTCCACTGGGCTTTTATATCCAAGCTGTTACGGAGCAAAAAACCATCAAAGACTAATTTCCCTCTTCCGATCCAATCAGAGGCTCTGCTTATTGTCGCTGTAATCTTATCGAACACAGATTAATCCCTTCAGACAATCTGGACTCCTATCAGTCTTTATGGTCCATCTGGGGATCAACTCCAAGGTCCACTCTGTTGTTTTCACACTACATGTATTCAAGTTGCCGTCATCGAGGACTGTAGCCTCTTTTAACGGGCCGTGCAGATCAACCACTAGGCCACCAACGAACCAGTTATGCATTGTACTATAACCAGTTATTGGATGAGGTCATGATGGAGGCGTTCTTTCTTATCTTGGGTTCCAACTACAGAGAGAGGATTGTTTAACATTTAAATCCAGACTGAACATACGGACGCTGTTTTTATGGTTAGCAAAGAGCTGATTGGAAGAAGAAGTCTACATTTCTTTTTCTCTTTAAACAAAGTCAAACTGACTGCCAGACGGAGATGTTGAGCCCCTCCTGTATTTAAAGTGCACACACGCATTATAATCTTTGATCTGGTGGTGAGTCACGTCTCTGCACTCCCTGCTGGTAGAGACCAGACGCAGCATTCCACTGACAACATGTGGCGTTTAGCTCTCTAAAGCAGCACGCCGGCTGATTTTTTGTTTTCCACTGACGAGGCTCGAGACGTGCTGATCACAGTCACAGGAAGTGTGCTCAGCTCATAATGGACCAATAAGAAGGAGATGAAATCAAGACGTCCTCTGCTCTCTGTGGGTTCTCGCCACCGTCTGTCTCGGGTCTCTTGGAGCAGGAAGTGGGACAAACTCTTCCGACAGTCAGCGTGTAAACACTGAACTCACATGAACTCTCTGTGACAGCTACATAATAATGATTTGAAACACATACCAGAAGGCTACAGATCAGAATATCTCATTCATAAATGTCTCAGTTAACGTCCTTTGTTTATTTGACTCCTCCGAGGATCTGTTTCTTTTCTCGAGTCGTTCATATCCTAATGGTCGTTCATCTTAAATAGGCTGAACATCATCGACTCATTTTCAGTTCCAGAGCGAGAGAGAGAGAGAGAGAGAGAGAAAGAGAGAGAGAAGCACATACTCCTTTTGGATAAACTGAGGTGTACAAGGTTGAGGATGAAGGATGCACGCTCACACTTATCTGCGATGTACAGCTTTTTATAGATCAACTACTCGAGAGCTGTCAATCATTATTCTAAAGTGGAACCTTCATTGGAACCTGGGGGAGAACGTCCTCTCTCCCAAGGCTTTGGCAGAGAGACGTGGAGAGACTCAGGGTCACAACAAACCCACAACTCTCCAAGCTGGCTCATAAATATTTCAATCAGGAATACTCTCGTCATAGATTTAACCATTTATTGCACTTCTGGTTTGTACAGTTGTATTTGGCTGTATTTGTTCTGCTCTTAGCTCTCAGCAGTATATCCTAGAATATAAAATGTGCTGACTGATGCTGGTGGAGGTCGGGGAGTCTAGCAGCAGAGTGGATGTGATGCAGGAGGAGTGAGAGGCAGAAAGGTTTAAATAGACCGCCCTGTGGTCAGAGTGTGATAATGATTGGTTGGCATTGGGGCAGTTCTCAGATCAGCTGATAGCCGCTTGCGGGCAGCACTACCATATTCCACCTGAACTAACGCAGGGCTCCATTTGTGTGTACCATGAACGTCTCTGAGCTGTCAATAGGTGTTCTCGTCAGCAGGTCATAATGCAGGGAGGGGGGGTAGGATGTGTTGGAACATTACCGTGTCATTCTTCATTTGTTCCAAGTGGTTTAATTGAAAAAAGACAGCCCTAGCTGACATGTGACATTAGACTTGACGGTTGTATAAATGAGTCCGTAGCTGGTTCTCTTACCTGGATATGTTTTGACATGGCTCATCTTGTTGAAGTCTTCAGAGATGAGAAACTCCTAGAGGGCGAAGAAACAGGATCAAACAACCATCCCTCCCTCCCTCCCTCTAAGGCATCTCAAATAGTCCAAATATTGAAACTGTGCTCAACATAAACCAGATAGGCAGCTTTTTTTTCAACCAAATATGTTTGCACAAGCTAAAAAGGGAACCTGGAGCAACATGTTTGAGTGAGCATCACTCACCACAACCGCTCCGTTGTCTTGGCCTATGAAGATGCGTCTGCTGTCGTGGTGGTACGACATGCAAGAGCACGGAGCTGAAGGAGAGAGAAGACTTTCAGACTGAGCAGGGGAATCACTTTGAACTCTGCACACACATCACGGGGAAAGAGTTTCTCTTTAAAACTGCTGTGGTGGACCAAACACAGAGAGGCTACGATATTGATACCAGTAGTGGAAATGCCTCTAATGCCTGAAATATGATATCCATGAGTACGCTGGTCAAACCTACTAGAACCCCAAATAATGGACTTGCTTCTCCTTTAAAACAGAAGCCATGTCACTGGAGTAACACATGTCATGACTAACAGAAGATGTGTCCTACAGATTTAAGCCATCATTTGAACTCAAATCTGCTGGGAGTGAAAGAAAGAGAGCAGCGGTGGTCCATTCAAATATACAGGGAGGTTCAGCTGGATTATGAGCGATCATTAAGATGGAATATTTCAAAACATGGGTCTAAATCGTGGTGAAAGTGGATTATGTTTTTGTGGAATTTAGAAAACTGTGCAGGAGTTTGACTGCTAATGAAAAACAAGAATTGAAATGTTGGTGCCTAACGCTTCTATACTTGTGATCATGCTATCAAACACGTGTCCATGTACAGTAGTTTGATTTGTACTCCAAAGAGAAAGTCAGCTTTAGGGAGCGGAGAGATGAGCCAGTTGGAAGGCTAAAAATAACACAAAGGTTTTTAGAGCTGTTTGGGTCCCTCTCTGGAGATGATCATAACGATGTTCTGTACATCATGTAATAACATACAACACATGACGACTTGTGATAAGCACAGCTAAGAGTCATGTGTGTGCCTCTTTTTGTTGTTTGTGTTTTCATGTTTTGTATTTTTGTCTCACTTAGAAATGCAGAAGTTGTGAATTGGGGCTGTATGTTAACGCTGAGAAACACAATAAAGAGCATAATGGTCAAATAACTCGGTGATCGTGATAACTCCAGCTGCTAGCCGGAGAGAGTAAGTCAGTCAAAGCGAGCAAAACGTTTCCTCTCAAACATTTCAGGGCAGTAATTTTGAGTTGAAATGTTTTTAAGGAGGTGTTCGCACATCCAACTCTCTCATGAAGGACGACAAACTATCACTTGAAAAGAAAATATCCCGCACAATTTAAGCACCAATTTATCAGAAACAATCACAACGTTTCAGTCCCTCAGAACCTTTGCCAGGCGTGTTCAGAGGGACCCAAACGCCACTGTTTAATGTTTCTAATGTGTATCTGCAGTGTGAAGCTGACAGAACATCAGGAGCCGCGCTGCCTCTTTCATAAGCTCGTAGTTTGTTGTTTGTCACAGCAGCGGTATCAAAAAAGGAAGTGTGTGTGAAGTGTAGGTGTCCAAACATGTCGTCCCCATGACTCTTCTTCTCAGTGACTCAAAGCAGCCGTACTCACAGGACACCGTGTGGTAGATACTGGGCCAGTATTGACCGCTGTCCCTCTTCAGCCAAACCCGGATCGTTCTGAAAACCACATGGAAACATGGCGTTATGAAAACCACTCGTCAGCGTTCACTGTGGTATATTCATGAAGGTGAGGTTCCTCCTCTTCTTATGAATCTACAGTCAGACACTTTCTTTCTTCTTGATGTGGAAATGAAACTCGACTGAGAGGGCCTTCGTTTACGACCCGGCCCTCATGTTGGAAACCTGCCCTGACTCTGTTTACACACAGAGCTGGATTCTCTTCACAGGACAGTGCTCCAACACTTTGTTTACATACTTTCTAGGTCAGCGTTTGTTTACTGAACCACTCCTTGTGCTGTATGTTAGGTCCTAAACAGCTTCTAGCACCGTGTCCTTTAAATGTAATAACAGCTGTGCTATGATCAATGTGAACACTTCATGGACTGTTTTTACGCTTCCCCCTTAAATCAACTGAAGTAACTGGACACCAAAGGGCCACGTTTTCATTGACAACCACATTAGTTTCACTTCAGCTGAATTTAAATGAGCTTCTCTGAGGAATCAGGTCGAAGGTTTTACTTCTATTCCCGTAAAAAAAAGTCAGCAGGATGACCACGGAAACGAGAGCAAAAGCAGCAAACTGGCCCAAAGCTTCCCCCTTAAATATCCAGTGGGGTCAGATTAGTAGAGAAAGCCTGCGCTAAAATCTGTGTGCGAGCGTACAATTCGAGAGTAGAGTATCGATCGAATCGAGCTTCACGATACATCGCCCAGCACTATCTGGGGGTGGAGATATCAGGGGAGGGACGGGTATTTGTTTTTTTTTTACCAGAATCCCACTGTGACATCACAAGGAGAGCACATTTGAAACAGAGCATTTTTCTCTGTGTTGTAAGACTTCTGCAGACCACAAACAAAGGACTGGATGGGTTTATTTCACATTTTGTGGGTCAGTAGACACTCAGGTTACCCAAATATATGTTCAAAAACAATGTGGAATTTTCATAATATGTCTCCTTTAAGTAAAAAGTCATTCCGGATACATGGAGCATTTGAAAGCGTAAGTCGTTGTTTGAGACTAATGTTTCCTGAGATGTAGTTTGGTAGATAAGGTATCACATCACTGTGAGGTGTAAGGCTCTGGTTGTAGTCAACTCAGGAGTCGAAAAGCGGATGAAACTACACTCCGTTAACGTTTCTTTATTTAAAATAAGGGCTCATTATGTATTTATAACCCCACGCCCTGCTATGGGTCTAAATATAGTATTTAAACCTTACAGTAACACATTCAGACTAAAATACTCGCTTCTTCCATTTACTTTCGTACTAATCCAGCCAGTGCAGCAGGCACTGTGAGTGTAACGACAACCAGGACATAGACGGAGCCCGCTAGGCTACCTTTAGCCTGCTCGGTAAACTCACCTGTCCTCGCTCACGGTGATCACTCCATCTTCTTTCGGTATTAAAACGGCCGAGTTGACAGTGTCCGAGTGGCCCTCAATCTTGTTCAAAAGAATCGGTCTGGCGGTTTGGGGCCTCGAGTGGATCTCCGCGGCCATGGTTTTAGGTACCCGGCGGTGTTTTGCTTCAGCTGATTCTCCTCCTCACTCGCCCCGTAACGGAGGATCAGCTGACAACCGGATCCGCTGTCAGGATTACCGTAAAGAAGGCAAGAATGCGCAATAACAACAACAATCATCTTCTTCTTTTAGATTTCCGGCAGACTAGACGCAGCTATGGCGTATTGCTGCCCTCCACAGGTCATACACAGAAGTTATTTGGAGGCCTCAGATCCTTACTACCATACAGCCCAGAGCGACAACAACAGCTTTTGTTGTTTCTCATATTACGAAAGTTAGTTCCGACCAAGCAATCTGATTGGACAAGAGGCCTCCCATGAGTGACATCATTTGGACTTTTCACAATATGTATCCCTCCTCCTCTTCAGCCAGGTGCTATGAATACTTTTGATTTAACATTTACAATGAACAGTTTATCATCATCTCAAACAACAGACTCACCTGGTTTCATGATCACATTCTTTTATTTTAACAACCAAGTAAAGGTTCACAGACTCACTGCTCTGTGGTAACCATGGACACCAACGGTAGAATAGAATGTTCGGGTTGCTTAGCAACAGACTAGTTTCAGTTAAACTGCAGAACTAGTTGAGTTGGTGAAGTTAAACTAATCAGTTGTCGATTTTTATTTGTATCATTCCATTTTATTTCCTGCTTGTGCGTGTATGTGTAGCATGCTCAGTGTAAAATAGAATTTCCCCTCACGAGATTAATAATATTGATTAATAATATTAATTAATAATTAAAAATATATCTTCTTCTACAGTATATCTCCAGCTCTGACTTCCTCCACCCACCTGAGTGCCCGTAAAATCGTCACAAGCTCTGAAGTGAAGACTGATGTGACCTGATTGATCTCAAAATGTCCCCACATACTCCATCATTCATTATCTGAAACCACTTTCTCCTTATGTTTACATCCTAAAAACAGCTGTAATTCCAGCTGACTGCTCCCTGTTCCGGCGTTGAACACCCTGACAGTGGTCGTTTTATTTCTGACAATAAGCGAGGCTGAATCCTTGATGTTAAACATGTGTATTTATTTCATCGAATATGATGATGGCAGAATGAGAACAGAAAACTTCCTCAGCGAGGGAAATGGCCGAGGTGTCGACGACGCGAGTACATGTTTCCATAACGTAGAAGTGAAACGTAACAGACTGGAGTGACACGTCGTGACATGAAGAACCTCAACACTAAAACAACCACATGAAACAAAACAAACTCATCAAAATACACATTTGGACATTCAAAGTCTTTTTAAAAATGTAATAAAGTCAAAAAAGTATTTAAAAAAAATTAAAAAAGCTGGAAAATTTAGTCTGCAGAACATTTGAAAAAGCATGTTACAGAAAACATAAAACAAACATCAGAAGTCCACACTGTACATAAGTCTACAGCAAAGTGTGTGTGTGTGTGTGTGTGTGTGTGTGTGTGTGTGTGTGTGTGTGTGTGTGTGAGTGTAGAGGGGTTTCCCGTACTGGCCTCTGATGCTACCAGGGACGTCTGGGCTCAAGGCTGGTTGATCTGGCCCATGAAGAGGATAGTTCCTGGGGATGGAGACGGAGAGAACTCATCATACATCAGGTAACCGGGGCTCTTATTTCAGAAAGCAGGCTCAACAAATACTGAGCCGTAACCCGACCTCCGTGTTGACGGAGCCTGAGCTGGGAAACTCTGAGGCTGAATCTTGATTTCCTCCCTGAGCCCTGAAACCTGAACCCTGAGCCCTGAGCCCTGAGCCCCAAACCCTGAGCCCTGAACCCTGAGCCCCAAACCCTGAGCCCTGAACCCTGACGGATTTAGCGGGAACTCAAAGTCAGTGGGTGAATGAGGATGGACAGCGAGACTGGGCCTGAGTGTCCAGCTCCAAATCAGCTGATTGAGTTTGTTCAACTCTTTTGTATCAACTCTGAGTAGGTTACCAGGACTATAAAAAAGCCATCACGAATGGAGCCTGGAAACTACGATTCACCATGACAACAGGTGACACAAAGAGGTGATTTCAGCTGCACATGGTTTGATTGTTTAAAAAGTTATGACTGTGCTGGTTGCAGCCATTGTTCTCAAACGGCCGCTGCAATGAGGACTTTGGCCTCTTCATCGTGAACAATGAATAATCCTAACCCAAATGTTTGAAATGGTTGGTCTTTTGGTGGAAATGCAGCCTTATATACACATTTAACTGTGAGTTGTAAACAGAGAACAGTACCTGTGGGTTTATGTCTGATGAGGAAGAGGAAAGGTCGGTCCACCGTGACCCAGGGGGGAGAGGACCGAGCCAGCAAAATGGCAGCTAAATACAAAGACGATATACAAACATTTCAGACGCTTTAAGGTTACGGGTTCCTGTTACGAATGTTTCTACACTCAGCATGATACAGCTGAGCTCCACATTTACATCACAGATACAAATACTCACTAGTGACAGCTGCTGCTTTTGTTCCATCTTCATTCACCTCGATTTTGGCTTTCTGCAGTGCCTTGGATACGTGGAGGGGCTCGCCACCTGAGGAAATAAGAACAATTCATACTACATTGAGTTGACCAATAAACTGTGGCCATCGTTGCCTTTTCACACAGGCACTCGTGACAACTTCTTGAATATTTCCAGACAGTCTGCCCCTGAAATCTCCCCGAGCTGCCCTTGCACACATGTCCCTCTCAGCGTGAGGGTTCTCCCCGTCAGACGGGAAGGCGGGGGTCCCACAAGACATGACCTATGAGGACAGTTTTGACCTTTATGTCAATGATACGGGTAACTGGGCATATTCATAAACGAAAAGGTGGGAAAGAACATCCTCTCAAGCAGAACAGTTTAATGAAGCAGCACCATTACATGCACAGAGATCAAATAGGAAACACAGTGTGAGCAGGGTTTAAACTTTATCACCCCCTGCCCTGCTCCTCTGCATGGAGAGGATCCCGTTGGGGTGGTTTGAGAACTTGATTAGGATGCCTCCTGGTCGCCTGCTTTTGGAGGTTTTCCAGGCATGTCTAACTGGGAGGAGACCCCGGTGTAGACCCAGAGCTCACTGGTGGGTTTATACATCCCGGCTGGTCTGGGAGCGCCTCAGAAACCTCCAGGAGGAGCTAGAAAACATAGCTGGGGAAAGGAAAAGCACTACACCACAGGATGGCGCCAGAGGGCTTAGCTCAGAGCTGCATTTATTCCATCACTCAGGGGGAGAAGAGAGAGTAGCAGAAAGCCAGTGATTCAGTTTTTCACACCGCTCAGTGAGACACAGCTCATGTTTCTCTTGCTGTGGCAGTAAACAGCAAACAGTATTCTTCATTTTACAAGCCTTTCCTCATAGACCTGTTGTTAACACTCGGAGACATTGTGTCAGCTGAGTGTGAGGACTGACTGTTCTCTTACTCACTGATGTGTCTGAAGTCAGCCTTGGCCTGACTGAACATGTCTGTTATTCCCAGGGCTGAAAGGGGGGCTTCCAGATCTACCTCGGCATCAGCAGTAAACCTGCAGACAATAAAACACAAACAAGAGCACGATGCCATCGTCACATTCAGTTGCGTTTTAAATAAATGTTAAGACTGAGTCTGGTATCTGTTGTACAGCCGGCTCTTTCAAGAGGATTTTTAAAAACACTCGTTTGAATTATTTTCAATTTAAAGAAGATTTCACCTCAGAGGCCGTAAAAAGTTAGAGGGAGAAAAACACAAATTTAAAGAAGGAAAACTATTTAAATGTTTTTTTAAAAAGCAAGCTAATCGCTGCAGGAAATAAATACAGATCACATTAATTTCTCACTAAGCCAAATGTAATCTGGTTTCATGTAAGAGTTTCAGATCTGTACAATCTTTCTGTTTATGCTTTAAAGGTCACATATTCTGAAAAATGTTTCTCTAACACTAACATGTATCCCGAGTCTCTCTACAAACCCCCCACTGATGAGAAAAGTCCATCCTCTCCGTCTTCTGCCTGCTCCACTTTTCAGAAAATGTGTGAGATTTTCCCTTCATGACATCACAAAGGGCAGTAACCCCTCCCCCAGGTGGGTGACACTCCCACAGCTAGGTGTTTGTTCTGCCCTCTGAGTCTGCCTTCTCACAGTAAACAATAGGACATGGAGTGAGAAAGCCCGAGTACACCCAAGCCCTTCCAGAGAGGGGCGTGGTCAGACACAGCTCATTTACATATTTAAAGCTACAGACACAGAAACAGCCTGTTCTGATCAGGCTGAAATAGAGGGGTTTATAGGCATGATCAAATACAGGATCAGAGTGAATTTAGAACAAGAAACTTCACACACATGTTTTGGGGAGCTCTGAGACTTATTTAAACTTGTTGAAGAGGAGGAGGATATGTGACCTTTAAGGGACAGTTACAACCTTTCAATGAGGTTAGTATGCTTGAGTGTGCGTGTCTTACTTGGGGATGAGTAGGCGCACTTTTCTCGGGTGCATCAGTGAGGTCCAGCTGTGCACAGTGGCCGTGCTTATGTGTGGAATCACGCGAGACAGAGGGGTGTCCTCTTCTAACGGAAGAACGATCAGCATGTTGATGGTGCCGCCGTGATAGGGCAGCTCGATCACCTTGTACTTCAGTCCCTGCGGGGTGGTGGCTACACCTGGCAGAAGGGGAGATTGAAGTTGTTAAGGGAACCAAGATGGAAGAGATGACACCCGCGCTCTGTTCGATCGTGTTTTGAACGATGAGCCATATTTCAAGCAGCTCTTTGTTTAGAACATTTATGAGACTGTGGGTGACACGATTTTCTTCTCCGTCTGAACATGACGGACTTTGTAGCTCAGTTATTTTACGTAGTCTAAACACACTAGAGACAGAAACGCATCACTTCCTGGCACACAGATTCTTCCTCAAAAAACACTTACAGTACCAGACAGCTGATGTTCATCACAGCAAACGCAGAAACCGTCTTTGAACTGGTTTCTTAGTAACAACTGTTGTTGTGTATCATTCAATGTTAGGGAGGAGCAGAACTATGACATAACAATAACACAGACATGACTTACATTTCCACTGAGCCTTCAAAGAAGCATTTTTGCACTTTATACAAATAAACTGTTTATGGAGTGTTTAGTTTGAGATGCCTTTGGTTGTGCTGGACTCTGATGTCCGGAGACTTTTCAAAAACAACAAAACAAAACTAGAGCCCGACCGATTTATCGGCCCACCGATATTATCGGCCAATATTAGCATGTCACCTGATAGTTGTCATCAGCTAATTTTATCAGTGATATAGGCCGATATTGCTAGATTTATTCACCAGTCAAATAACTTTTCACTTGTTCTCTTTCACCAGCAGAGGGCACTATATGGATTACAACAAGCATCATCACCATCCATGTAATGCACGTACATGCTCAGTTACCTTCCAGTTGAGTGACCATTTTGTCTTCATTAAATATCTTTTCAACAAGTGTATCTGAGCGAACAACTCAATAAATGTGAATATCTATCTCTACAGATCAAAGAAAGATATCGGCTGATATATCGATACCAGAATTTTTTCCTCCAGGATATCGGTATCAACCCCAAAGATCTGATATCAGTCAGGCCCTACTTCAAACCACTATGGCATTTAACTCCAAAACAAGACTGACGAAAGTACAGTTTAATTTTGATGTCAGAGTAACACAAGTCTCAACAAGGAGTCTCACAACACAAACATCCACATGCAGGACCGCACAGTTCCTCGTGCTTCATACAGGCTTTAAGTGAACTCACAACACGTCATGTTGTGAAGTCATGACACCAAGAACATGCATAACGACTTTATCAAGCCTAAAGTCAGGAGATTTTCAGAGTCGTGTTCTCTTAATGACCTGCGTGTAGACATTTGAGGACAAGAAGAAACAAATCGCAGACAATGACGACTCATGTCAACACACGGCCGGATACTCTGAGAGACACAGTTTAAGCACCAGCGCTGTGTGAGAATCTATCTGCAGCACTTGCCCCGCTCACACAACTCTGACAGCTCATCTAAATATAGACGACTGACTGGTGTATCATTTCATTTCACACGGGGCTAAATCATAGTCCTGCTGCGGATGTGGCACGTCTCAGCCTGCATTTCTGCACCCGAGCTGCCTCATGATTCAGAAACCAGCAGCCGTCGTAATTATATCATGAAAACAAACTAAATGAAAGACATCAAAAATAATTTAAAGAACAGTAGATCAAGCTGGCAGACCAGAGTGGAGGAGAGCAGCCTGCACGTTTGTTCTCACAGAGAAATGTTCTCTGCACCTTGTGACGGAGGAGAAGGGATGATGGAGCAGCTTTACTTCAGGAGAAGTCTGTATTTTATTTTGAAGGTCCCAACATAAGTCTGTATTTTACTTTGAAGGAAGAAGCTGCTGACTCTATCTGTTAATATGATTTGTTGGTAGGGTGCAGTGAAGAACATATTTCATGGAGCATCACCATACATTTAAAGCATCACATTGAAATGTTTCACATATTGGACCATCAGTAACCTCCCCCGTATCAGCACTCACCGATGTTAAAGACAGAAAGCTGGGACATCATTGGAACTTTGTATGAGTTTCCGTCGCCCCCGGTGAAGGACCTCATCTTGGTGTTCTCGGGCTGGAAGCGGGACTTCCACAAGCCTTTGAAGTAGATCGAGTTGACAGCAACCAGACGAGTCAGAGCCGAGTCCAGCATGTCTGCTTTGATCAGGCTGGGGATGTGACCTGGATAAATATGCAGCACAAGAGTATTAGAGAGGTGCAGGAGAAAATATGAGGCATCTCCTCATGGTTTAGCGATCTGCATGCCAGAAATGTTCCCATGGCACAAATCAAGTCTCTATACTGAGAACATGCAATAGTAAGACTAGTCGTAGCTGAAAATAAACTTTATTTTGAGGTTAGAGTACAGCGAGGCCAAAACGCTCAACACAACTCTCACCATCTAACAGGAAACACACTACAAGATAATCTGGCCAATTCCCAAGACCCCGTTATCTGATGTTCCCAAAGATGATCTAACAGATTCTCCTGAGGTGTGAGGTGTGTGAAGAGTGATTTTAACCTCTCTGATCTACTCGAGACGATCGAAGGAAGGCCCGATTTCAAATCGTAGATACTAACTATTAGATGAGAAATGCTGTTGTGATGGGAGAACACAGAGGAAGTCCGAGCACGCGCTAGCCAATCGGGAAGCAAGCTTACTGAAGCAGGAAGCACAACAAACGTAACCATGGCGACAACTGCAATTGTGAAAGCACTAAGTCAGATGGACGTCAGGTCCTGTAAAACAAACAAAACAAACCAACCGACAACAAATGGAGTTGGATGGATGTACCTGGTAGCTAACAGCTAGCCACATTTAGCACGACCATCATGTTTGTTTCCTCAACCGCGTGCGAGACTCTGGTGGTTGGTGAATGAATCTGTTAATGTGTGGTGTGCTCAGTTGGTCGTCATGTTACTCTCCACACTATGAGCACGGTAAGTCTGTCATGATTTGTCTCACAAAAGGTGATAAAGTATCTGCTAGTTTCTATTTTCTCTTTTCCAAACTGAAGTCGTGTACATACTTAGATACATGACGGGCTGTGTGGGCATCTTTTAAACAGCTCATCCATGCCTCCTACCTTTGGTCTTGTTGTTGACCCATGTATTGATCTCTTCCGCTGCCCTGTCGGCGTTGCTGAAGTCCATGCTCCTGCTCTCACACTGGAAGTTGTCTTTGTTGGTGGCTACAAAAGTCCCCTCCATGGGGAAGCCCTCCTTGGTGAACATGGCGTTGGCTATCAGCACAGCGTCCTGGTTGGACTTAGCAGACAGAGCCTTGTGCAGCTTCTTCAGCATCCTGTATGGACCTGTGCAGCGAGTCAAATTACCATTATTTCCATAGTCTGTGTATAGCAGTGAACATGGTCAGGGTTATACCACACATTGGTTTGTGGACTTTTGTTATGAAGCATTAAGTTCAGCATCCTGGCCGTCACCTTCTAACCATCAATAGCAGTAGGATGGATATCATTGCTACTTTAATCTTTTTCAGAAAATCAACACATCAATAACACATAAGCTTGTGTCTGAGCTTCTACAACCAGAAAGACTCCTTACCATTTTTCTTGTAGCGGAGAGCAATGAGGATCTGCTTCCGGGTCTCTCCATGGGCTCCTGGTAGCAACATCCCGAGGATAGAAGCTACTCCGTGAGGTGAAAGAACCACGTTTTCCAGAGGCTTGGAGCGTACTACATGCTGAAACACCTGTATGCCAAGATCAGAGCCCCGTTCACCATAGGTGGGAGCCTGGGACAGCGCACCATTGTGTCCATGCAAGCTTAGCAGTGAACAAAGGAGCAGCAATAAGAGGTGCTTCATCTTTAACCTTTACAGCACCTAGCCAGAAAACAGAGAACAGATCATTAGAGGGATTTCTTCAGGACCAAGGCAGCCTGAAGCATCTCTGTAGAAAACACACTGGTTATCGGTAATCAGTCAACCAATCAGTAGCGTTCAGTAGAGAAACATGTTCATACAGCGGCCAAATGATCCGCTATCTTGCTTTTTAAATCTTAATGTTCTAGTTTAAGGTGACTCTGCAGCTCAGAGCAAGACGATGGAGCAAACACACTAACAGCTTGTTCACCAAAGACAGAGCGAGTTTGAGGAGTGAAAAACATGATGAGTCCTTGAGATCGAAGCTCAAGCTGCTGACAGCTTCAGGAATCAGCAGAGAACATTAAACAAAATAAAAATGTACCAGTACTCCATCCTTCAGTTGGACAAGGAACACAAACCTACTCTCTCATACAAGACACAATGATGTATGAAAACCCAAACCAGAGACAGACTGCAATGCATTATGGTACCTTGAGTCCAACATGTTCAGTGAAGATGAGATAGCATGCATACAAAGAATATCACAGTTGTCAGTCAACGATGCAAATGACGCTTGGATGGGTTTCTTCCTTTTTTGTTATGACACTTGATATGGTGACTGACAGATTTTCTTCATGTAAAAAAACAACAACAGGTGTTTATATGTTGGAACCATACACTGTTAATATGAATGTTTGAAGCCTGAGTGACATCACCCATCTGTCCCAGCAGGGGGCGCTGGAGTCCCATCGATGGCGGTCTCCATGCTGGAAATGCTGTCTCAGCCTAACTTTCAGTCAACCTAACGACAGACTGAGAGCTGGAGCTGAGGCGGGTTTTAAACCTCCTGACAAACTGTTACACCGTGCCCGCCTGTCAATCAGGTCAGCTACACGCCTTAACTCTTATCCTTCATCAAATCAAAACTGATGAGTCATCAAAACATTCACCCCGTACAGTGTGTGTTGATCGAGACATGAGCTAATCAGACCTATTTGTTTTTTTGAACCAGGCTGTAAACATGTTAATCTCTGCTGTAAAAACAGGCTTTTTAGAATGGGTGTGTATGTGACTTCCTGTGCTTCTGCCGCCAGCCTCTAGTGGACACTCGAGGAACTGCAGGACTTTTACACTTCTGCGTTGGCTTCATTTTTTCAACACAGGAGGTTGCTGCTTGGTTGGAACACATTTAATCACTGCATTGCTTATCATCTGTAACCGTTCTCTTGGACCTTGAGAAGGTCCTCATTCTTACTCAGACTGTCAAACATCATACTGAGTGAAACCGGGCACTTCTTTTATTAGCATTCTGGACCAGGGGTGTGTCCCGAGGGGTAGCATGGACATCCCTTGGTATCTGGTTGGCCACCCCAGAATTTCAAACTATGATTGGCTTTTAACCTTATCAGAGGCGGGACTTAAGTTAAATGAGGCGTACTGGCTGTGTTGAAACAGGCTGCAGGTGGTTTTCTTAACATGTCAGTGAACAATATTCCAATAAAAATTGGCAAGCAAACTCTTGCAGACAGTGTGTGCATGTACTTCTGCGAGTTAGACAATGTGCAAGGGTTAGCGTGCTATTATTAAGTACTTGTGATTGTGATTTTGGATATCTTCTTTTGAGTCCATATTAATCCAAGAAAATTTACATGTTGCCGTTCTCTTGTGTAATAGTGTGCACACAAACTTCATGCCCCCCCCCCCCCCCCCCCCCCCCCCCTGCATTAGTCATTTCCGAGCTGGGCCACCCTAGTCAAAACAATCTGGACACGCCCCTGCTCTGGAGTCAATTAAGTCATTCAGTCCAATTCAGGAGAATGATTCAGCCTCCCCCCCCCCCCCCAACAGGAGCCACACAGAATGCTTGCAGCAGCCTCGGAGGGGCATGTTGCTTTACTCTGCAAACATCTGTGCACCTACTTGTACTGAAATCCCACAGATTGCTCTCGCATCACCGTAAAAATAAATAATGGATCTGCAGTTTGTTAAATGGCACAACCAAACCCAATGACAAAATCTGCTTATTTTAGGTTATGACCTAAGAGCTCCTCAAGGAGAATGGCAGGACATGGTTTTTAAATAAAGTTAGAACCCTCTCATTTGGCCTCATCATGTTAAAGTTCAAAGAAATCAGAAGCAGACATTGTTTTTTATGTATGCATATACTTTGAAGCTCATCCAATGAGGTTATGCTTCAAGGAAAGACGTTTTTTATGTAGTTTGAAATGCATGTTTGTTAAATGTCTCTCATGATTCATGCACAGCTTCATTCAGACTGCACCTCACAGAAACAATTAAAGCTCAACACTTGATGTGAGGCGTTTTTCACACTGCAAGTGTCCAAACTTCAGTCAAATTCTGAGGTGACTTTGGTGCGTTCACTGATCGTCAAATAAAACACACCTGACGGACATGCTGTGCAGACTTCATACACATTTTATTTAAAGAGGAGCAACATCCCTCACAAGAAAACAGAAAACACGGTGATATAAAAAACGATATTAGGCTTTAATTTTATCATGTTTACCTCTTTGTCTTAGGCTGCTAAATTTAATGAGCCAACAGCAATAAAAAGAAACAGTTCTTACCTATCACGCGGTGACGTTCCTCCGCAGGTGAGAGTTGATCCTCTAACGAAGGTAAGTCCGTAACGCAGGTGAAGAAGTCAGTAATCCAGAGAAGGTGAGAAGAACTTCTACTGACTCCACTGTTGTTTCAACAGGACTTTATCAGACTGAGCTCCGCCTTCACCCAAAAACAGCGAAGCGTGAAGCGACTATCTCCGAGTCAATCTCACACTGACCGAAGCCTCATTTCCGGCAGACTTTTCAAAATATAACTCGAGGAAGAAGAAGAAGAAGATGCACTTTATCAATCAAGGGGAAACATGCTGCACACACACAGTCTGAAATACACACTAATGCACAAACAGGATCCCGTGGACATGCACTAATGTAGAGACGTGAGAGTGAGGGGGCTGCACACAGCCAGCGCTCATGAACTGGTGGGGGTTCAGTGCCTTGCTCAAGGGCCCCTCGGCAGTGCTTAGGAAGTGAACTGGCACCTCTCCAGCAACCAGACCAACTTCCAAACTTGGTCTGCACCGAGACTTAATCTTGCCACCCTCCAGTTCCCAACCCAAGTCCCTACAAGGGGGGCTGTGACACAAATAAAAACTCCAAAAGGTGTTGACAACAGGAAGTGACTGATGTAGAATTTTACATTTACACATTTTAAAATGGTCACCCTGTTCATTTGATGTCAGTTATAACAACAATGACAATGTCCCTTTACGGGCAAATAGTTTAACACCATAAAGGTTATTAATGGCCCCACTCGCCCACCACAGACACCTTTTCATAAAAGACCACCTTTCTATCCTGTGAGCTGATACACACACACACACACACACACACACACACACACTTAGAATCAGACTGAAGCTCTATTACATCCCTGCTGCAGCCAAAAGAGAGGATTACGAGTACAGTAGGTGCAGGGGGGTTAAATTACAGGAGTGTACAGGCAGTAATGACCACCCTCTGTAAATGTTTAGCTTATCAAAGGATGGCCGTATAACATATTTTTTACATGTAGCCTCAGCTTCCATGGATTAGAGTCACTCAGCCTCTCGCTGAATACACAGACGGAGGCTTTGACAGCTAAGTACCACAGCTCAGGACACTCAGAGCGGAGCTGGATTCAAAGCAGGGTCCTGGTCCACAGTATTTATGGGCATGTGGTTTGTGTTTAGAGTGGGGGTCTTATAAGCATGATGTCCAGCAACACTGGTATGCAAAGAGGGGTCACTGTGTCTGTGTTTGGAGGAGGTAATGAGTCGTTTACTCATGACTCAAGAGGCCGCTTCTTTTCCCCCCGTTGCATAGGCTGCCTTTAAACAGCATGCCTGCACTTCAGGACAGCAACATGTAGGCTAATTAAGAGAGCTCTTAGCGTGTGCTGCTGCAGGTACCACCATGCTCCTGCTGAGCACCCAGGTAGCATCCTTATCACAAAACAACACTAAGCAAGACTGGGCATATTCTCTGTTGAAATGTTATTTGTCTTTGTTTCATATCTGCCTGTTTCAGCATGACTGTAGAGTGTGCATTCATGCTGTCGATGAACTGACTGATAACTTCTGTTTCGAAAGCTCCTGACATTTCAAAAGCCGCAGTTACTCAACATGCAACATGTTCGCTTAAGATTCGGTCGAACGAGGTGTCACGGTTGGGGCAGATAATGGCATTTTGTATACAAAAGCAAACAAGGGAAGTTTTCATTTATTGTCACACAAGAAAGTGGTCTGTCCGGCCTTCCCGAGGTGTTGTGGGACTAATCGGTGACAAAACACAGATGAAGGGAGTCTACCACTTGACATCTCCAGATGATGTCCTAGCTTTTTCTGTCCATCAGCCAACACGGTTGAGTTGTGGGGTCCAGAAGGGGCCATGTGGTAGGGTATATAGTATTATCAACACAGCCTGGTTCTGTTGAAGCTGGAGATGCTGGTTTGGTTGCTGTGGCAACTAAGGGCCATCGGACAGATTATGCTACTTATCATTCGGGCATAATTAGGACGAGGGATGTCTTCACTGAGCGCTTTTCCTTTCATTATGGCATGAGTATGTTGTGTTTGTTTCAAGTTTGATCTTCAGTCAAATTGTTAAAATGATTCATATCAGGGGCGTAAATATCATGGCTTGGATCGGCAGTCTGAAGAGGGCTCTAGTTTCATGCACACCCCTCCTGGTAAGTCAACAAAAAGTGGTTCTGTTATGCATTCACTTTTACAATCTAAGATCTCAGAGTGAAACTGAAAATAAAGACAGAAACACTCCAATAATCATAAAAAAAGAACTTTATTCATTCGTGTAAAATGGGCTCTTTCATTTTAAATACCTGAACTTTGTACCTGCTGATACTCTTGTAAAGTGCCTTTTTAAGAAGTCATAACGTGGTGGTCAATGATCGGGACAAAAAAGCAATTAGTCTGCGTTGAAACGCTTCTGATTGGCCTGTTCGTCTGTCAGTCACTCCTTCAACCACTGCTGCAGGAGCAAGAAGACGTGATCACGGGCAAGAGTTAGCTGGGGGAGATCCTCTGCTCTGGCCGGGTACATGTTGGCACAGTGGGCTGTTCCTGGAGGAGAGACACAATATAAAGAAAACAAATAACAACAATAAAACAGATTCTCTGAGTTACAAGGACAATTATACACCAATAAACTCAGAGCTGAACAAGTATGCCATTGTTCTACTCTAAGGCTGCTGCTTAGATTCAGTAATGTCAGGAAATCTAGTATTAAAGGTTACTGAACAGATGTTAGACCTGGAAACACTCATTAAGGATTCAGTTGAGGCTGTAAAGGAGAGGCAGACCCAGAACGCTCTGACTAGAGCTGCAGTAAAGCAACAACACGTAAAACACTGAGTTCACTTCCATCTACGTCACAGCTTCTAACTGCAGCCAGCACGTTACAAAGAAGCAGAGATGTTAGTGGAGGCATGGACAGATAAATACAGCTCATTTTAAAATGTTATTTCCAGAAGACGTCACAACATAACCACACCAAGTCTCCCTTCATCGTCTTCTGCAACAATTTCCTTTTAAAGGTCACATATTATCATTATTACTACCATGTTTTCTCTAACTCTAACATGTGTCTAGTCTGTCTACAAAACCCCCCAATGGTGAGGAAAGTCCATCCTCTCTGTCTTTTACCTGCTCCACTTTTCAGAAAATGTGTGCTCAAACAGGCCGTTTGGAGATTTTCCCTTCATGACATCACAAAGGGCAGTAACCCCTCCCCCAGGTGGGTGACACTCCCACAGCTAGGTGTTTGTTCTGCCCTCTGAGTCTACCTTCTCAATGTAAACAATAGGACATGGAGCGAGAAAGCCCGAGACACCCGAGCCCTTCCAGAGAGGGGGCGTGGTCAGACACAGCTCATTTACATTTAAAGGTACAGACACAGAAACAGCCTGTTCTGAGCAGGGCTGAAATAGAGGGGTTTATAGACATGATCAAATACAGGATCAGAGTGGATTTAGAACAAGAAACTTCACAGACATGTTTTGAGGAGCTCTGAGACTTATTTAAACTGGTTGAAGAGGAGGAGGATATGTCACCTTTAACACATTCTCACCTTTGATGAAAACAGCTGGGAGGTCAGGATTGGTGCCCTGGGTGATTCCCAAGGCGTGCCATGGGTCAATGGACCCATTGGGAAACACTATTCTGGAGGAGGAGATGCCGTAGCTGCCGTAATACTCGTTGGTCTGGGCTACGGCCTCGGCCACCTGCTCAGCACTGACGTTGTAGAAGTCTGCACACTGCTGAACGTGAAATCTAGACGAGAGAACGCACATTTAAAACGCAGGGCCTCCATAAACAGGATATATAAATTAAGAGTAGTACAGGTGGACTTCTCCCATGTTTTCATGATCATATTAGTGAGTAACTGCGTGTTCATTGTGCAGGGTTGCAATGATTAGGATGCTCACACGAGAGGGAAGCCGGAGAATGGCTGGTTTGGGGAATCGGTGCTCTGGTAGAATCCAAATTCAGTGCAGGTCTGATAGACCCACTGTCGCCCTGGCAACACACAAACACAAACACACAACATTTTACCAGTGGCCACATATTTAGCTGGTGTGTAAAAATCACAGCACTCACAGCAAAGAGGGCTAACGAATAGATGAAAAAAGCTCTCCTCTAGATAAAGTATTCACTGTCATTAGTTCAGCAGCGATTAACGGAGAGAGAGAGTGCAACTGAAACCAACATGACTAAGTGTGGTGGGGGGGGGGGGGGGGGTTCTGCAGACACATCCCAGTGGTTTTTTAAAGAGACCACTTCCTGTTCCAGTTTTGTCTCCCTCCAGCACTCCCACTCATGAAACCAAAGCTGGGAACTGGAACCACAGCCTGGGACAAAGGTAACAACACGGCATTCACAGAACCCCAAAGCTGTGGCTAAACACTGCGAGAAGAGAAAAACACACGTAAACTAAAATTAGCACATCCAGTCTTAGAATAGTCGACTGTTCTCATTGACATTTTAAAAATAAACACATCATGGTTTCTTCAAAGGCTGATAAAACATAAATGCTTATTTTAACTGCACCCGAACAATAAGAAAGTGTTATTGTGTTTTGGTTTACCGACTTTGCCAGAACTCCACCAAGCCCCGAGCCAACGTTGGTTTAATCTTTCCATTAAAATCTGGTCACAAAACATCCAAAAAGGGGTTGCCATATTAAAATAGTGGCCACATCCCATCCCACCGCTCACATATCTTTTTGTAGCTGTGTTTAGGTTTTGTCTCCTGAGGTTACTCTTGTGTTCCTTCTTGAGCGTTTTGCTCCTGGATCATCGTTGGACAACACTGGAACATTTTGAACGACAGCACTATACACATTTTAGTCCAAATAAAGAAAAAACACAAGAACCTGCCGACAAAGAGGACTGGAAAACAAACAAGGTTCATGAAAAAAGCTGTTCAACATTCATGATTTCGTAAAGGTGACATTTCTAAACAGATTCAACATGTTAACCTTTAAAAGGGAGAATGTGCGACTTTTTGATCCAGTAGATGTCGCCCTTAAGCTCCAATATGAAACTAAAATAAACCGCTGTTTGGCCACACCTCCTCCATACTGAAGCCTCCGCTCTCCTCCAGGAACACACCTCCAACCCCTCTCCACTCCCAGGAGTCAAGTGCAAGCAGCGGACAAAACTGTCCTCGGCTTGAGCTGCTATCACCTGTGTCCTGCATTGTTGTGTTAGCATGCTAATGTTAGCGCTCTTTAGTTAGCTCGTAGCTTCACTTTGCATGTAAACTGACACAGAATGAGCGTGATCTAAAAACTCTTACTAACATCTGAATAAGCAGTGAGTATGTTCTTCTTCTTCTTCTCTCTAGTCCTTGACTAAAACAGCTTTTATACACAAGGGGAGGAGCCGGCTGTCCCGTCCATGTAAACACGGCTCTGACAACAACACAGCCAGCAGGACTCGAGCTTCTCACTCATTGTAGACAGTCATGACTCAGAGACACATTTACATAGGATAGACTTGATTTATGATATATTTATGTCACATGTTGCACATTCTTCTTTTAAAAATATCTCCAGACCTACCTCCCCCTGCAGCCGTCCCCTCCCAGGATGTGTTCGTCATGTCTCTGAGGTAGTTGTCGAAGCTGGCATCCAGGCATTTAATTGAGAAGGTGTCCATCATGAGGCGGGACACGGCAGCATAGCGGGCGTAAGGGTCCCCCAGTGAAGTGTCACCCATCACGCCACAGAGCACCTTGATGGTGACGTTGGTACCCACCACGCCCTGAATTGACACGTTTCAAAAAGGAAAAGGAAATACACATGCGTTCTTTATCATTCTCTGAATTCATCCATGTGAAAGGATGGATGTCAGTTTGTGGAAGCCTACTCTGTGAGTGAAAGTTTACTGTTTGTGTCTGACGAGTGGAGTTAGCTTCTGGGTCTGAAAAACTAAACCAATGCAGAAGTGAATGGACATGTGCTGAAAGGAAGTGACCAGAGGAAGAGCACAGGTGCTGACAGGAAGTGACCAGAGGAAGAGCACAGGTGCTGACAGGAAGTGACCAGAGGAAGAGCACAGGTGCTGAAAGGAAGTGACCAGAGGCAGAGCACAGGTGCTGAAAGGAAGTGACCAGAGGCAGAGCACAGGTGCTGACAGGAAGTGACCAGAGGCAGAACAAAGGTGCTGACAGGAAGTAACCAGAGCACAGGGGCTGACAGGAAGTAACCAGAGGCAGAGCACAGGTGCTGACAGGAAGTGACCAGAGCACAGGTGCTGACAGGAAGTGACCAGATGCAGAGCACAGGTGCTGACAGGACGTGACCAGAGCACAGGTGCTGACAGGAAGTGACCAGATGCAGAGCACAGGTGCTGACAGGAAGTGAGAATCTGTAGGGATATAACGACTATGAACTGACACCTTGGTGCAACTTTCGGATATCTATGGAGACCCCTTGCATGTTTACAAACTCATCCTGCACTTTAGCCCCTCGGTTGCATCAGTCCAACACGGTGGTGGTGCCCGGTCAGGTATAAGCAAAATTTTGCAATGAGGGTTGGAGGAGTCAACATTTGCAGCAGTTACAGGTTGTTCTTTGTTACAAAATGAAAGAGTCTCTCTAAATGAGCCGTGACTACTCTCATAACACATTTTCATCTTCTAAGCGAAATGCAGAACTGTTGGTGCTTTATCTTCAAGCAGTGGTGTTACATAATGTCCTTCTCTATTTTATAAAGCACCCATTGATAACCCCTCAACTGTGAAGCCACCACTCTGACTCTTCAGATCGAGTTTCACCACAGCTCTGGTTCGTACCTAAATTCCTCAGTGGTACCTAAAACCTCGTAGTTTGCTCTCTGCGCTGCCTTTTGTGTTGCAGAGGCAGCTGTTTGCTATGTTTGTCTGCTGGCTTCTGTAAACTCTGCTGCCCAGCGCTCCTCTCGGATCTTTTATAAGCGTCTCTTTAGCTTGGGGCGACAGGAAACTAGAGAGACCACAGAGTCTTTTGTTGTTCTTTCACATCAGCTTATTGGTAACCGGACTCACGTCTCCTCAAGGCAGAAGGGAGCCCGAGAGGGGATGGGGTGAAAAAGGGGAGGGGAATAACGGAAAGGCTGGTTATAAAATAAAGGACTGATACGGAAAATAACAAAAAAAGGAACAGAAAGCGTGGGGCGATTACATCTCACCACAATTGGAACTTGGTCAAAATTCCAGCTTGATGTAATTTATTGTAGAACAGAGATTTCTTTAAACTTTGAGTTTCTGTATGATACTTTCAAGATTAGAGGTTGTGTTCACCGTCTCCAGAAAGGCCTTGGATTAAAGTTACAACACATTTAACACATGTGCATTAAAGACATTAAAGATGGAGTCAGCAGCTTCGTCCTTCAAAATAAAATACAGACTTCTCCTAAAGTAAATCTGCTCCATCGTCCCTTCTGGGCCTCCGTACATGTGTGGTGGTGACTGTGTCTGCAGAGACCAGTTTGTTCTGGTTGACTCGGGACGTTTCTGGGCGGGTGCTGGTGTGTTTCCTCCAGCCAATGACAGCGCAGCAGGTGAGTTTAGGAGTGGAGACAATGATTGGACATGATTCAAATAGCTGAATATGAGGGACGAGGATGTAGCCGCAAAGAAGAGAAAATATAATCACAGTGAGGAGAAACGATAAAGCTCGTTCTAAAACGAGGGTGAACCTTGTGTTGTCTTTTACCCGTGGACGTGGAGTTGGTCAGGCAGGTGACAAACACCGGCGGTTAGCTTGTGCTAGCGTGCGTTAGCTTGCAGTGTAGATACAAGTAGTAAACGTACACACTACGTCCTGCAGGGGGCGGGGCTTCTGGGGGGCAATGAGCCCAAGAGGAGGGGTCCAGTTTGAATGTTTACAAACATTCCTACTGACTCCTCCTTTAATCTAAGCACACAACAGGACGAACTGTCTATCAGTTATAGGACCACCAACGACCCTTTTGTCCGTCCAAACAAGAGTTTCCATAATAAATAGAAACAAGAACATAACAAAGTCTTCCTACAGGTGTTGCTGTGTACAACATTTACGTTTTAAGTCACCTCAAGGGATGTCACTAAAGCTCTTATGAAATCTTATGAAGTGTCCATTCTTGAACCCTTCAGCGCGGTTTATGGCTCTGGGAATGATAGCCGTCTTGTTAGCAGTTAGTGACGGACGACTTCCAGCTTCAGCTTCGTTTTCTGTGCTCTTCAGTTTCTTTACAGTTAAAGCGGCATCTTGGAGTAGTCTCAGTTTAACTGTAAACAGTAAGTCACACAGAAGCGTCACTTTGGCTTCCATGAAGGGGTTCCACTTCTCATATAGAGATACGGACAAAGTATGAAAGCCAGCAGCCACAGTGGACCCTCTTCCAGACGTGCATCTCTGGGCCTCCTGCTGTTTAACAAAGCTGGTGTATAAAGTTTCTGTAGACTTCCTGTAACCTTCCAGCGCTTCATACCTGCGTTTCACTCGACCAAGACTCGACACTATAGGTCAACCTGTGGCCTCCACAAGATCAACACAAACCCTCCTTTATCTGTCTCATGTGATGTTTGTGTATCAGATGGAAAATAAATCTCCCGTTCTGACCCGAGAGATCTCTACACAAACACGAGTATGAACTGTTGATGGTTCCTGGGCATGCTAGAATATGAAAGTATTAAAGTTGGGTCTTAAGAGATTGTTTGTCAGCGACCTTTGAACCATCATGTTGTACTTGTTTGGCATGCTTCCTCTCTCCCTCACCTCGAACGCCCTGTTGTCTTCATTGTACTGGACAACATCCATGAAGTTGCCCGCCAGCGCTTCCAGGAGGTAGGCCGAGTCCCTCTCTGTCTGGATCTGCAGCTTTGAGCACAGGCTGGAGGGGGAGAAGCAAAGAAGGAAGGAAGGAAGGAGGAAAGGAGAGAGGAAAGGAGTAGGCAGGGAGACAAGGGAGGGGTTAGGGAGATAGAAGAGGACATGTGGAGTAAGATGCATCTTGTCACATTTTCTCCAAAAACCTCAGGACCCCCAAAGTAAATATTAGAGACATGGACATTGATGAACTGTGGGATCTTGTCTTTAAAAACTTTTCTCTCAATGAACAGTTCAACTTCAAAGCACAGAGTGGCAGGACGACCGTGTCGGTTTGTCTAACGCTTTGGACAGACTGCCGTGAGATCAGTCTGCACAAAAACTGGTACGAGCGTCCTCATGTCCAGACCAGGAGAGGGGCCTTTTGAAACACGTACTGAACAGGGTAGTGTCTAGTTCCCCTGCTCATTTATAAATGTAAACATACTGAAAATGTGAAATAAGAAGTTGTACAAACTACTGCTAAACAGGATGTGATGATGCGATAGGATGCAACGTGACACTCTACCACAGAGTGTTCTAGTACTCCAGACTGGTCTTGGTCTCAAGATCTCTTTTTGAAGGTCTCGCCTCGGAGTCGAAAGCATTTCTACTGGGTCTTTTCTCGGTGTGGACCCTGGATTCTATATCAAGACCGGTCAGGTCCACTACTGATAGAAGGAAACCACCCCTTTCTTAAGATACTCTACGATAGGAAAGTTTGATTATTGTGTCATTCATACATTTATCTGCCCAGCCTGCATGAGCGTAAATGACACCATGAATTCAAACCTTCCAGGATCAGAGTGCAGCGTAGGTCTATTTATTGTCACTAAACAAAAAGAGAAAGGAAAAAGCAAGACAAACCAAATTAAACAGAATATCTTGTTTTCTTTTCCAAGCTCTTGAAATTCATGAAAAAAGGACTGGACCCTAAGTCGTCATCATTTGTGAATGGGACTCAGTTTCCACTTCGTCCAACTCACACATCTCACTAAGTCCGTTTTCTTCTGGAATATTTTTGAATCGACCGACTTCAATGTCCAGAGGGAGAAAGATAGGAGGGTATCATTTGGGAATGGGATGGGATGGGATGTGATGCGACACTTTACGATATCCTACGATCGGATCGGATGCAATGAAATGAAAAAGCGATGCGATGTGTTGAGATACACTTTATTGCACCTTGGGGAAAGTTGTCTTGGCCTCCAGTGCTGCCAACATTAAAACTGTAATAATAAGCAATAAGTGACCTTGTTAGTGTTGTTAGCATCGGGGTGTGCCTGAGTACAGACTCACAGAAACGATAGCTGTAGCTTTGTCCTCTTAAGTTCTTACATTAAGTGATTTAGGCTAATTCACTGATTGGGATTTTCTGACAGTAATGAGGTGCAGAGTCAGAGTGGTACAGGCTGAGTTTCCTTCAGCATCCTTCACATCTTTGGTTTAGTTTGGTTTAGGAAGCATTCTGATTTTGTGATCTGCTAAAATAGAGACGACTGTATATTCAGCCCAGTTTGTGTTTCAGGGAACGATACGTCATTCTTGATGATTTTGACTTAAGTAGCGTATCCGTTGAGGCATTGTGGTTTGGAAGCAGGGAACGCCTTTTGTGTGTGTTTGTTCCTACATGAGGACATGTCTGCATGATCTGAAAGAAGCTCAAATAAAATACTTGCAGTGTGGTCAGCACAGTGCGGACACATAGGCAGGGCTGCAGCGTTTCTCCATGACTGTGTTACTTCAGTGAGACTAACCACAAAATTATAAACAACATGACAATGAATGACCTTAGCTTCACCATAACAACTTGAAATATGGGACTATAAAACATCACCAGGGTCAGCCTAAATGTCTGCAGACGTAGCATGACGTAATGCCAAAAACCAAAAACGATGAAAAAGAACTGATGTCACAGGCTGAAAGAAACAGAGTCTTTATAGTACGCCAAGCTATACCAGCAAGTCTGCAGCACTGCTCATTCTGGTCCTGAAGGCTCTGGATTTGTTTGGACCAGAGAAGGTAGGCAGTTTTGAGGCACCCCCACACGGCCGTTTTGGACGCCCCTCGGTTTTCCAAATATGAGAGCAGTTATCAGGTCAAACCAACAGGTGTTGCAGTGATGGAAGCGGGCAAGAGAACTGTTTCAGATAGAAGTGATTGTACCCGACCTAAAAAGCCTCTGCATGTTTCTAATAAGCTCCTCGAGCAGAAACGTGCTCAAACTAGGATCAATATTGGAGATGATTTTGAAAAATGGAGAGAGGTTAGAACACAGAAAGGTTTACAGACCGATGCAGAGCTGGATAAACACTGAAGCTTCAGTGTTCACCACATGTGTGATCACCTGTGTGAACATAGACTCTAGAGAGGAGGGGGGGGCGGGAGGAGACAGCTCTTTATGATTAGAATTTAGACTGCAGTACCCATTTTAAACACTAGGTGTTAGAGTTACATATTGCTTTATGTAGGGTGAATGTCATTATTCGAGACCTTGCATTTCTTTTTTGGTGTAAATTACAGGATAGCCAAAGTACGGACAACAGAGAATTAAAACACTGTACCTGAAGTCCTTGGTGATGTTGTCATAGGTCTTCGGGTCCTTCAGGCGCTCAAGAAGGGTATCTGAAGCTTTTTTCACCAGCAGGGGGCACTCTGCGTTCTCTGAGGCCAGCGAACGCCACACAACCTCCAAGTATTCTAGCGAAACGTGAAGACAGAAAGAGGGACGGGAGGATACTTAAACCTGTGCTGCTATAAAAAAAACACACAGCAAGACACAAAAACTCAGAAACTCACGGCGGGGATATTTTCAGGCCAAATTAAAATGCACCAATTCACCCTCAAAATAACACTTGATCCCAGTTCCAGTCGAGTGCTGGGAGGATGATTTGTTTAAAAATGTTTCTGGGAAGTTGAAAGTAAAACGATGAGTCACTACCAGAGCGGACGTCACAGTTTATGAAGCTCTAAAACGGGATGCTCCACATTTATAAATCTCGGGGTATTGAAAGGTAACCTCCTACTGCTGACTAACTGCTGTGATGTTTGGGGGGAAATAATGACCTTACGTTGCCTCGGACTGGAGAAGAAAGATATCAGACCTCAGTTATCCATGTGTACTATCATCGGGGGAATCTTGTCGTGGATATTTTCCTCGAAAAATGTCTTTAAGAGAGCATGAGCGTTTGGGTCGAGGGTCAAAGCTCCTCTGACCTCCTAAGGCCTTCCAGAAGCAAACAATAGGAACAGCCAATCACAGCACAGACACAGATAGAGAACTCCTCCTCATCGCTAACCCGTCTGGGGCTCTGACTTCTTAGCCGCTGAACAAAACTAGACATTCATGTGGAATTTCAATTTAGAGCAATTCAGTAATAAAAAGGCATAAAAAGCCTAAAAATGATCCGCTAAATCGTCTGATTGTCTCTCGGATGGGCTGGTGACTCTTCATACCTGGGAAGTTCACAGTGGCGTGAAGAGGTGCACTTGTGGCCACGGAGGCGTGGACCAGGTGAGGAAACTTCAGCCTGAACCAAGCAGCGAGAGACCCGGGGTACGACCCGCCGAATGCCACCCACTTGCTGTTGGTCAACCCTCGGTCCTCTGCCATCACGGTGCGGAAGTGTGCCAGGTCAGCCAACGCCTGGCGGCTGCTGAGGAAGCGCAGGTTGTCGTTGCTGAGGTCACTAAAGACAGAGAAGAAGGAATTTTGAGTGAGCATCTGAACAAGTTTGCAGCACAAGAGCTGTGGTTAGTGCTGCCATCTAGTGGTGCCTCAGCTGCTCTACACACCAAAACACATGAAGTTAGGGTCATGTCCTTTTGTTGATCCCACAGTAATGTGCAACCAGAGCCGCTGAGATCTCTCAAACTGCCGAGGCCACATTTTCAGTGTGATGGTTATTGCTGCTCTTTGGAACAGGCCACAAAGCAGAAGTGATGCTTCCTTTTTATTATCACATTATTACTCAAATAAACCTTAGAGATAAAAGCCTTGTAGTTTAAACAAACAGGGTCAGGCATTGAACAGGGAAGTCACACATACGCTGTTGGGTGGCTCTTTCCATAGAAGCGATGTTCCAGCATCAAGCACAGCGCTCCCAGTTTCTCGGCGTACGTGAGCCAGGTGCCGCTCTGCATCCAGGCTGAGTTGGCTGCCCCTTCTCCTCCAATCATCAGGAACACCGGACCACCGGGCTTGTAGAAGGCTTCATTTACAAAGTACCTCTGCAGGGGGGGGGGGGAGCACAGTGTAAGTTATTAAAGGTGGACAATCCTAAAGGAATGGGCATTCCAGGGTTAAAGTTCAAAGGAGGAGCCGAGGAGACGAACGCCAGCAGGTCAGACAGAGAAGAGAAAGACGAAGACTGAACATGTTAGGATGTTCTTGAGTTGTATTTAATGTTGCAGGCTTGTGTGTTGTGTTTGTTTTTATGTTACGTCAGGTTGCATTGAGCTGTATGTGTCTTTGCAGTATTGCCAAAATCTCATCTAACCTAGTTTTTTATTACAAATCGACAACAGGGCACCTCATGGTGTCACTCCTGCCTGTGGCCATCTCACGCCATAATCCCTCCCTCTCTGACACCAGGACTAAATCATCTACCCCTCTATAATTGGATAAACATTAACTTATTCAACGGCTAGCAATACTGCACCAAAGGACAACAACTTTGGAATAACTGTTCAATCAAAATCTGTTAAATATGCAATAATCTTTCAAGCTATCATACATGCAATTAACCTCCACAGTGGGACAATTTAGCTAAAAGTCCTGGTCCAAAAAGCGAAACTCGGAGAGAGAGGATAAAAGGTTCTAGCTCTGACGGTTGACAGTCTCTGTTCTGCTGTGACTGGGTCTCTGAACGCCGACTTGAAGTTTGTGTAGGATTGTTAGTGAGGCTGTTGGCTCTTGAAATTGAAATGTGAGGGGCGCCGGATGGCCTAGCGGTTGTGTTGCACACCCAATGTGCAGCGGCTGTGGGTTCGGGTCTGACCTCCGGCCCTTTGCTGCAGGTCGCCCCTTGCTCTCTCTCCTCCTAGCGTTTCTGTCTCTCTAATAAAAGGCAACAAGGCCCAAACACATCTTAAGAATAACAATGTGAGCACTTTTAAAGAATGTATTTTGATTGGGCAGATTCATAACCCATCACTTCATCTAAAGGATTTTTAGGAGTCGGTTCAACTGCTTGAAGTTTGTGTAGGAATGGCAGCGAGGCTGTCGGCGTTCAGGAGCACTGGGACAAAGCAGAGCGAGGCACACTGAGCAGCCAAGACAATCCTGCAGCTTGCCTGGAGATGAGGAGGAGGAGTTTAAGAGCAGACGTAGATGAAGCCAAATGATCTGCAGCTGTGTGGAAAAACCCCAGCGTTCAGGTACACTGCACACCTTTTAATTTCTGCACAACTTTTAATTTTGGTGCCTTGGTCTGCATGTGCCCTGCAAACCTTGAGTCCTCTGCCTCCTGAGCTGACATAACTGAACCCCACCCCCACCACCCTATGGATAGAAAAAGGCACAAGCCCTGAACTATCCCACCAGGATCCTGATGATTTAGTCTAAGGAACGCTGCACACCTCTGAAACAAGACAACTGAGAAGAACAGAGCCACAGAACCCTAATGTAAGCACGCTAAACATTAAGAAAAACATACCACTTCAAACTAATCAAGAGAAATAATAAAATACTAAACAAAGAGTCCAAACCTTGACACACAGCTGCTTACCCTTTTTCATGTTTTTTTTTATTATCTCTCATAGTTAGAATCATTTTATTACCCATGTTATTTCTACTTTAACTTCTGAGGACTTCTTTATAATCTACTTTATGTACTTCTTCACTCTCTTGTCTGGTCGAATTATTTTCTGTGAGCATTCATTCACTTCTCTAAGTTTAGACTACATCTAAACACCGTTAAAATGTCATTTCTGTCCCAATTTTAACGCTGTGCAGGATGATAAAGATTCACAAAAAAAACGACTTACTTGCTTCCACTCTCTACTGTCTGCACCATTGAAGTGATCCAGTTTCTGAAGGAACCACTGCTCCCCAAACACATCTGCTGTGCTGCTGTGCTGCTCTTGATTGAACCTCCCGAAGCCCTTACGCTGTGTCTTTCCAAAAACGAAGAGAGAAAACAAGAACAACAAGGTGAATTTGCACAGAGGCAACCTGCACGCCTCAAAAGCCATGATGTTTTACAGAAGGAAACAGACAGGGAGCATGTGATACAGTTTCGTATAGTCATATGACAACTTCTTCTGCTACTTTAAGTGTCTGTAGAAAATGTGGGAGGTATCAGACTCGACTGATCTCTTTGATACTTGCAGGGAGTTCCTGTCATATTTTTCTGATTTCCACAATCAGAACGAATTTATAAAGTCTTACAATCGACACATATTTTGGTAGCATGTGTTGATATTTTATGAGACCGTAAAACATTACGGCCCCAAATGTATCAGTCAAATTATCACTGAAAACACTTCATAATATCTACAGAGCCATCACAGGTAGACTGACCACGAGCTACCTGAGTGTGAAACGAAGGTATATGTTCCAGTAAAAGACACAAGTTCTTGTGATATCAACCTCGTTTTAAATTCAATGTGGTTTATTCGCGATATAGAGAGAAATAACTACACTACCCACGATCTTAAAGTTTCACAGCGACGTCTCTGATTGGTGGAGCTCGCTGTAACCATGGAAATGTTTCCCCGACGTTAGTTAGTGAGCTAAGGATAAAACGAAATGTACTTATAAACTTCTTATGCCGCAGTGAATGTAATTCATATATTTACACACCACAAACAACAATATATAACAACAATTGTATTAATAATATGCACACTATAACAACGACAAATTTTAAATTTAGGAAGAAACGTTATCATTCGCAATGGGTTGTGGGATGTGTAGTTCCTTGACTCCGGAAAAAGATATGTACACGGTCTTGTACTTTTTCCTTTTCTCCGTTTTTCAATGCCGTTGTGACGCCGAATTACATGTTTACTTATATTCACGAGGATTTGGGTAGCTGGTTGTTTTCGTACCAGGGTCCAATCTCTTGATATACGAATTTAGTAAAATGTCATTCGAGGATTTGAATGGGGGAAATGTAGTTCTAGAACTAGAGCTGCCGAAAAGGTGGGCGGTCACCTGTCGTAAAGCTACTCATGTGTACGTGAACTATCTCAAATCGCCATATCTGATCACCACCAGTGGGGGCGATGTGAAGAAATTACAACACACATTTCACACCAGAGAAGAAGAAGAAGTCCTGCCTCTGTGCGCCTCAGTTCCGTTTGCTAGCCGATAGTTCATACAGCCGCAGCCATGGAGGAGGCAAAAAACAAAGAGAAAAAGCTGCCCGAAAAGACCGATGAGAAGGAGAAAGAGAAGGAGAAGGGGCAGCAGCCCTCTGGGAAAGATAAGGACAAGAAAGAGGAGCAAGAACTGGTACGGTGGAGTGTTTTATTCGCATGTTTTCTGCGTGCTAACCAGCGGTACATGTAGTGTTATTTTGCCTTAGTCACTGCCGCTTTGACTACACGGGGGAGCAGGCCGAGTCCTTCACTATGCAACACAGTCACCTGATAACACTCCATCATACCATATTATCACTCTGCACACGAATCAACCTCACCGTCATGCGCTACGACTTAAAAACTCTTAACATGAGTTCATGAGTTAGCTAAGTGTAGCCTAGCCAGCCGGTGAGCTAACGTTAGCATGCTAGCTGTTACCGCTGCAGTGTGTGCTGTCATCAGTGTTAGCATATGAAGCTAGCTGATTTAACACTGGATAACATGACAAAGCAGCTAACGCCGTCACGTAAACAATCAAACCCTTACAATGTAGTATGCATCAACCTGATCTAACCTAGGTATTTAATTAAATAACATTGTAAACTTGTTTTCACCGAGTTAAGGTCTAGTTTAAAGACAACACTTATTCATGTAGATAGTAGAGTTGTCCACGATTCAACTCTTTTATTACGATTAATCGCCAAATTTCAATAGTAAATCGCGATAATCACATTTTTTAAATTAGAATATCTTAATGGTTATTACACAATATAACGAAATTGAAAAAAGATGTTGCCCTCACAATTGTTGCTTCAGAAGCAATAGATACAAAAGTATGAATACTAAACATGTTAATGTCACATTCAAAGTGTATTTCACATTCAGGAGATATTGCACAGGTAAGAAAAGTCACATTGGTGCAGCATTTGTTGCCCTAATGGTTCTGGTGTTTTTGACGTTTTAGCGGTTCAACATTATGCTGTCCTTGGTGGGACAAGTCCTTAAAAAGGCTGTGGCCTCTCCTGAGGCAGTTCGTTCGCTTGTTTGAAACTCCATCATTTTGCATTTCAAAATAAAAACATTTGTGCTTTTATTTTTCATTTCTGTACTGTCTTAACGCTGAGAGAACTTTACCTGCTGTTTGTTATCGACCCTGATTTTATTTGGAAATAAAGTAAGGAACTTCTGTTAGTTCTACGGTCACAGCATTAACTCAATTACGAAAAAAGTACAATTAACTTTAATGCTTAGAAGAATCAGTAGTTTGCAATGAAAGTTTTTGACGCAAAGTTTAGGATGCACCTCAATTGGAATAACAACGTCACAGGCAATAACACATAAACAACCATAACACTATTCTTTCTCAGCTTTAAGGCAATAGGCTGTAGTGGCGGATCAATCCTTTTACCTTCATGGCTGTGATAAGTAATACTTACATTCTTCTTTCACCTCTTCACAGTCAGAGGAAGACAAGCAGTTACAAGAAGATCTGGAAATGATGGTGGAGAGATTGAGTGTAAGTAAAGCTATTACATTTTTTTTTTATTATCACCTGTTTCATGTCTGAGTAAAGTTGCAAAATTAAACACCGACCTATTTTACAATTCACCAGGAGAAGAACACGTCACTGCACCGTCCTGCACTGGAAGAGCTGCGCAGACTAATCCGCTCCTCAACCACCTCCATGACCTCAGTACCCAAGCCCCTCAAATTCCTGCGCCCACACTATGGCAAGCTCAAAGAGATCTACGACGGCATGGCTACCGGAGAGAACAAGGTAGGGCAAATTCATGCATGGGTACATTTTCTGCACACTTTTGTTGTTGTTGAAAAAATAACCTTGTGAAAATAGTGCTTGTTTTTAAAGTGACACTATGAAATTCATAGATCTGGTCAGATTTAAAATGGCAAAAATCATAACAGCAAAGTTTATTTGGAGACAAAGAACCTTTAGAGGAACTTATTGCGTTTCCAGAGTCTAAATCTAAATCCAGGCACATTATTACAACCCCTAGAGGCCCTCTTTGGACTTGATAGTATTTTCTGAAAGTACAGGGACTCTAGGGGGAGGACTCGTGGCCCTAAAAGTTCTGATTCTGCAGCTGTGAACCAGGATGATTTTGTTTTAGTTCTTGCACCTAGAAAGTAATGGAATAATCTTATGAGGACTGACCAAAGAATAAGTTGACTGATTGCTGCAGCTTCTATCTCAACTATAAATGTTGATTTCAAACTTTGGCTGCTGTGTGTTCGTGTGTGCAGCGTTTCTGTGCTGACGTGGTATCAGTGCTTGCCATGACGATGAGCGGTGAGAGGGAGTGCCTCAAGTACCGTCTGCTGGGATCCCAGGAAGAGCTGGCCTCCTGGGGACATGAATACGTCAGGTGAGAAGTGACTCTGCGACTTCTGCCAGTACGTGAAAGGCTCTGTAGTATTTAGAGAAGCTGTATTAAAACAATTGCGTGCAGAGATTCTGTGATGGTTTCTATTTTCTGTATTTAAGAAGGAAAAATAACCTTTTACACCAAAAATGGATGAACCGTTTCTTCGTTTGAAAACTGATGATTTTAGTATCTCAGTATGTTTTGACGGAGTCAGCTGTTAGCTTCATTCCTTTGGTCTAAGCTGGTTCCTTTTTGTTTTTCGTCTCACAGACACCTGGCCGGTGAGGTGGCTAAAGAGTGGCAGGAGGTTGAGGAGAATGACAAGGCCCAACAGGAGACCCTGCTGAAACTTGTTAAGGAGATCGTCCCCTACAACATGGCCCACAATGCCGAGCATGAGGCATGCGACCTGCTGATGGAGATCGAGAGGCTGGACATGCTGGAGGACTACATCGACGAAAATGCTTATGGAAAAGTCTGCCTGTATCTCACAAGGTACGTGCAACATTTCCACTTAATTCAGACGTATTTATCGTTCAAAGTGTGTCTACTACTGCTGACTTTCTGCATCCCTCCTTCAGCTGCGTGAGTTACGTTCCTGAGCCGGAGAATTCAGCGCTGCTACGAAGTGCCCTCAACATCTTCAGGAAGTTCAACCGTTACCCAGAGGCCCTGCGCCTGGCCCTAATGCTCAACGACGTGGAGCTGGTGGAAAACATCTTCACATCCTGCAAAGACATGTAAGGATGATCAAAATAACATTTCCTAAACTGTGAACTATGTCATGCTGATGTTCATAATGTATGAATGTTTAAAAGATGGATCGACATGTTATTTTTGCTTGGTTCAATTATTGTTTGTTCAGTAAAATAGTTGTTTCCAAGTCGATCTAATAGAACAATAACCTCTAACTTGAGTTATGTTTTCAAAAAGTTGTCTCTTTCCTCAACAATCTTCAAGTTCGCTTTATAAGTTTGGAACCTTACAAACCTGTTAAACATGTATGAATGAGCCGATCCAATTTAGCCATAGCCTATAGTCGTCATGGTAACAGTTGAATACATATACACATACTCTAAGGCAACAGATGCACGTTGTCTTAGAGGTGGAGGCGTAACAGCACCATGTGTGTCTTACCACTGTGCAGTGTCATGCAGTTTATATGCATATTACAATTGTTTTATACTTTAACTAATGCACATGTAGAAGTGGATATTTCAAACCTTTGGGGTTCGTTTTTACCCTTTGCTGTTCTTGTACGTTTTCCATGAATGCTTTGAACTTTAAATGTCAGGTATCGGATGTAGTAGTAGGTGATTCATGGAAATAAAAGCTGTCTTTCCGTTGCAGAGTTATCCAGAAGCAGATGGCATTCATGCTGGGTCGTCATGGCATGTTTCTGGAGCTCAACGAGGATGTCGATGATTATGAAGACCTAACAGAGATCATGTCCAATGTGCAGCTCAACAGCAACTTCTTGGCTCTGGCCCGAGAGGTGAGAGACAAATACGACAAATACCTTAAAATCCAGAATATAAGTCGCGCCGGTATTAGACGTGAAGGGCACTGCTTTGTTCACGTGGGGTCGCCAAAATCAAAAGATCGTCCCAGGAGCTTGAAGTCGAATGGTTTAGTTGTGAGGGACTTTAAGGATTTATTTGATTTGAAAAGAACAAAGTAGATGGTTCATAGAGGGCGGTGGAGGATCGTGACCCTGAGCTCACCCTCACCATCATGAAGACTAAACTTTCACTTTTGTAAATAACTTGTCTTTTGTTTTTTTCTCCTCCCCAGTTGGACATCATGGAGCCCAAAGTCCCCGATGACATCTACAAAACACACCTGGAAAACAACAGTGAGCCACTTTTTTTATTCACCTGATCAATACTGGAAGAATCTTTATTCATTGCTTTTTTCCACTAACTGTCGTGACCTCTACGTAATGTGACAGGGTTCGGAGGCAGCGGATCCCAGGTGGACTCTGCTCGTATGAACCTGGCCTCTTCCTTTGTGAACGGCTTTGTGAATGCCGCCTTTGGACAGGACAAGCTGCTCACAGATGATGGGAACAAATGGTTGTACAAGAACAAGGACCATGGTAAGAGAAGACAAATATCACAGTAGGTGTAGTACCTAATTATAAGCCCGATCGCCATTTCTAGACATTTATCCTTGTCCGTTAATGTCCCCAGGAATGTTAAGTGCTGCTGCCTCCCTTGGTATGATCCTGCTGTGGGACGTGGATGGCGGTCTAACTCAGATCGACAAATATCTCTATTCCTCTGAAGACTACATCAAGGTAAACACTGGACTGGCGTTTTGGGAAACTTTTGGACTATTATTTACTTTTATGACAATGGTTAAACATCTGTATTTAGCATATCGGTTCGGTTGACGGACATCGGACCATCTGCAAATAACGTTGCATGCTCGGTCAGTAGCCGATGTGTATCTGATGGTTCGCAGCGGCCTATCAGCGCTGCACGCTATGGAGCTGTTTGCCGCCTCTCTAGTCACTGCTACTGTTTCCACTTCACGCCCCGTGGTCCGTCTCTGGAGTGTGCCAGCAGCTCCACTCCGCTCCATTTCAAGTCTATTTTTGAAGTAGCCCGCTGCAAGCAAAAAAACCACAACATACAGACTCGTATTTATCATCTCTTTTATCAACATGACGTAGAAACAGGCGCCGAACAAACAACAAAACATCCTCAGAGAGACAAAGCAACATATTGTTTGCATGTCGTTCTCTTTATTTCCGTGTGATCTTGTAGTTCTCCTGTGATCTTGTAGTTCTCCTGTGATCTTGCAAACACGTGTATACAGCTGCTCATAGCTGCGCTCACCCTCCAGAAACAGACAGGTTTGCTGTTTCTCGTCGGCTGGGCTAAAGCTAAGCCATGAAGCTGATGGAACGCAGCGTGCACCGATTATGTGGAAATAGCTGGTTAGACCGTCTGTAGGAAAGATCAGCACCGTGCAGTTTGTAAGGCGTGTTCCAGTGACATTTGAAGAGGAGGGACGACCGGCAACAATTTAAATACATCAAGAATTTCAAAGAAGCGGTGAAAGATCACCCAGGAGGAGAAACGATCACAACACAAGCTTTCAAGTTCTTTGTCTTTTTTTTTTGTCTTACACCTTCATCGTCTCTCCCTTTGCAGTCCGGTGCCCTCTTGGCCTGTGGCATTGTCAACTCAGGTGTGAGGAACGAATGTGACCCGGCCCTCGCCCTGCTCTCAGACTACGTCCTCCACAACAGCAACATCATGAGGATAGGAGCCATCTTTGGGTGAGGAGACTGGTCTCCTTTAGCGAACATATACAAGGACATTTTCTTGATTTTTAGTGTTATCCAGGATCAAAGAGGTTTAAGTTTTCTGCGCTCTGTTATTCTTGAGTCTCTCCACAGGGAGTCAGTAAACACTCTTCCTTCTTCTCTATTTGAGTTCTCTCTTTTCTTGCTTTCAGATTGGGTCTTGCGTACGCTGGCTCCAACAGAGAAGACGTCCTTTCTCTGCTCCTCCCCGTCATGGGAGACTCCAAATCGAGCATGGAGGTAAGGGGACACATTTCATTTTAGGGGCTCCTCTTACTTCACACATATTCAGCCACCTCTGCAAAGTTTCAGTATGTGTGTCTTTGATCTCCAGGTGGTGGGCGTGACAGCTCTAGCGTGCGGTATGATCGCAGTAGGATCTTGTAACGGTGACGTGACCTCCACCATCGTCCAGACCATCATGGAGAAGAATGAAACGGAGCTGAAGGACTCGTACGCCCGCTGGCTGCCTTTAGGCCTGGGACTCAATCACCTTGGTGAGCCATGGCCTCCTGCAGGCCTGTAAGAGAATACCTCTGATTATGACCCAAAGGAGAAATAAAACCAACTCCTTGGGATTCTCTGTCCATAGGTAAAGGAGAGGCCATTGAGACAACCCTGGCAGCTCTACAGGTTGTACCTGAACCTTTCCGCAGCTTTGCCAACACATTAGTGGATATCTGTGCATACGCAGGTCAGTCTCAAAGAAATGCAATTTCCAGAAATTATCCAATCTCTGCATGTAATCATCTCTGTGTGATTTACCATTTAATGATGAGTCTGCTGGTTCTGATTCCTAAAACTGACCCGCTTCCCCTCCACCTCAGGCTCCGGTAATGTGCTGAAGGTGCAGCAGCTTCTCCACATCTGCAGCGAGCACTACGAAGCCAAGGAGAAGGAGAAAGAAGAGGACAAGGACAAGAAGGATAAGAAGGACAAAGATAAGAAGGAGAGTGCTGCTGACATGGGCTCGCACCAGGTAAGGACTTACTTATTACAGAAACGGTCTTATGTGCCTGTGTTTCTCTCCGTTTACTCACGTCGCTGTTATTTTGATGCCCCTCTTTCAGGGTGTAGCTGTCCTTGGTATTGCCCTTATTGCCATGGGGGAGGAGATTGGTTCTGAAATGGCCCTGCGGACATTTGGACATCTGGTCAGTAGCACGACTTGTTTTCTTTTCGTTTATATTTACCTTTTAGATACTTACATTTTTGTCCATCTCTACACAACCTGATTTTTCATTCTGTTGATACATCACAATCTTCCTTCCTCAGCATCCCTTCAAACAGAAACCTTTAGCTGTTTTAGAAACCGCCTACGACACACTACTATGTAATGCAGTATGTACTGCACTGCAATCATACATTTTTCTGTGTTCCTATCACCAGCTGCGTTATGGCGAGCCCACCCTGAGGCGAGCAGTGCCCCTCGCCCTGGCTCTCATTTCAGTGTCCAACCCTCGTCTCAACATCTTGGACACCCTCAGCAAGTTTTCACACGACGCCGACCCTGAGGTGTCTCACAACTCCATCTTCGCCATGGGCATGGTGGGCAGCGGTAAGTTAGAAAGGAGTGGATGGATGACTTGATCTCATTTGATTTCAATTCTGTCAATCAGCATGCTGTTGGTATGTTTGTCCACTAGAGGGCACTTCTGTGTTAGCCTACCAGTAAGTATATGTGATTGTGTAGGGGTTGTACATTGAATTGTAATTTGTTATTTTTCTTATTGACAACCTGGTAGCACACAAAAGCCCTTTTCAGGCTGCATACCTGCAAGGGTACCATAAATAAGCTCAGCCATTAACACGTCTGTGTACGTTCATATTGATTCTGATTCAAGTCTGTGAGGTCATATTGCATTTCACCATTGCTGAAGACACACAGCGCTGTTCTCCCCTGCTGGCTCAGCTGATCCCCTCTCTCCTCTGTAACGTATCTCCTCGTGTAGCTGAATAGAGGTGCTAAAGACTTAACACCAAGTCTCAAAACAATCTGCCAACAAGCATGGTTTACTTCCAGACAATCTATGGTTACATTTTAAAAAAACAAATGTAGATGTTTTATGACCCGTTTCATTCTCATTGTAAGAGGAACAGATGTGACCTCAATAGATGTAAATAAAACTGCCCCAGCCGTTAATTTGAAAAGCACCAGGTCCCCCCCATTCCTGGTGAAACCAGTTTGGGGTTTGGAAAGAGTGGAAGCACAGTGTTTCTGCTGGCGCTCCTATACTGCCAGCTTCAGTTCAACTTTAACACACCAAATTATTTCCAGCATTGAACCAACTAGGAATAACATGTACTTGAAGGTGTGATGTATTTGTCATCCTGAGTGATCTTGCTCCTCTGGGAGAGCCCAGAGTCTAAACTTCCTCAACACATTTAACAACCTCTTCATTAATTTTTTCCCTTCCTCAGGAACGAATAACGCCCGTCTGGCCGCCATGCTGCGTCAGTTGGCACAGTATCACGCCAAAGACCCCAACAATCTCTTCATGGTCCGACTGGCTCAGGTGGGTGGCAACACAAGAGGCACTCTGTACCAGACACACATGGACTGAAGTGAAAAATGTTCTCTATTGAGTCTCTATTGACTCTGTGCTGTTTGTCTCTCCGCAGGGTCTGACTCACCTGGGCAAAGGCACACTGACACTCTGTCCCTACCATAGCGACAGACAGCTGATGAGTCAGGTCGCAGTGGCTGGACTTCTCACAGTGCTTGTTTCCTTCCTTGACGTCAAGAACAGTCAGTTTATTTTCCTCCTGCTGCTCCACACACTTAACATCCTCCAGTTCTGTTCTCTAATTTAAAAGCTGAGTTACATTTTTGGTTTCTGTTTGTTGATAGTCTCTGTTCACTTTGTGCGTTACAGTAATCCTGGGGAAGTCTCACTACATTCTCTACGGCCTGGTCGCAGCCATGCAGCCTCGTATGTTGGTCACCTTCGATGAGGAGCTGCGACCGCTGCCTGTGTCTGTCAGAGTCGGACAGGTGAGGCTATAAGAAAAAAAACTGTTTTTTTGTTCCTGGAAAACTGCTAACAGTTACCCAAGGATTGCATAAAGACTGGACACTTTGCTCTGTTCTTGGGCGAACAAAATGCACTCGTCAGCACCTTGCGTTCAATTTAACAACTTGTATCTTGTTGGCACCAAAGGCAAAGAGTGCTCGGAAACTTTGAACGCCTTCTTAGGTGTGATTGTCCAGAGATGTGTAGTGAGTGAAATGATAAAGTGAGCTTACTATATGATCAGACATTAAGGAAACATGCTATGTTGAAGTGCTGGCTTCTCTGACAACAATGCAGCAGCCAGTATGTCCTCCTTCTAACTTTAGATTCTGGTCCTGAATGCTCTGGATTTGTTTGGACCAGAGAAGGTAGGCGGTTTTAAGGCACCCCCACACGGCCGTTTTGGACGCCCCTCGGTTTGCCAGATATGAGAGCAGTTATCAGGTCAAACCAACAGGTGTTGCAGCGATGGAAGCAGGCAAGAGAAGTGGTTCAGATAGAAGTGATTGTACCCGACCTAAAAAGCCTCTGCATGTTTCTAATAAGCTCCACGAGCAGAAACGTGCTCAAACTAGGATCAATATTGAAGATGATTTAGAAAAATGGAGAGAGGTTAGAACGCAGAAAGGTTTACAGACCGATGCAAAGCTGGATAAACACTGAAGCTTCAGAGTCCACCACATGGCAACCTGTGTGAGCATCGACTCTAGAGAGGAGGGAGCGGGGGGAGACAGCTCTCTACAATGTTCAGAATTTAGTCTGCAGTACCCATTTTAAACACTAGGTGTCAGAGTTGCATATTGCTTCTTTAAGTTTGTTTTACAAGACTTTCTCTTGTGTCAGTTGGACTTAGCAGGACAATATCACATCACATATTCAGCAAAAAGGGATTTCTGGTATAATTGAGAAGTTCTGTTACTTCCTGAGATGCCGTCTGAGCGTCTTAAGAAATGGTTGTCTAACATCACCTCGTTCATTTTGTCTTTCAGGCCGTGGATGTTGTGGGCCAGGCAGGAAAGCCAAAGGCCATCACAGGTTTCCAGACTCACACCACGCCGGTGCTGTTGGCTCACGGAGAGAGGGCGGAGCTGGCCACAGAGGAGTACCTCCCCGTCACCCCCATCCTGGAGGGCTTTGTTATCCTCCGCAAGAATCCCAACTATGAAACCTAGACTGCCCGCCTCGCATTCTCACTGGCCTCTCGTTCTGTTTGTAAAGGTGGCCCTCCATGGCTCTTGGCAGTTGTTATATGTAGTTGTTTAATGCATGGCTGGAAAGAACCAAGACGGGCCTATCCTCCTTCCCTGCTGTGTCTTCTCACTGTCGCCCGTGGCCCAGCCCCGGCAGTCACTAAAAGATGGATGACTGGGGTCTGGGATGACACAGGGAGGGTAAAACTGGGACCTCTTCAGCTCAACATGGATGGTTTCGGTGTTGCTCTTATTTTGATCCACCAGCCCCCCCCCCCCCCCCCCCCCCCTCTAAAACAAGTACCGAATCAGCTCTTCAACTGACCAGGGGCCATTCAAAGGAGTCACAATGTTATGAAAAAAACAACTGCTCAGTCCACATCCCCGTTCCAAATGTGTGCCCCTCCCTCCCCCCGCCACTACTTTCATTCTAAGTCAACTTTTGTAATTAGAGCCTTTAAAAATATGTATTCCTTAAACACGTTTTCTTCTGTATTTTTGTTTTGGTTTTTGTTACAGTACTGTAAAAGGTTGAATCAAAAATAAAAACTTAAATCAAACACGGTGGAAGCGTGGCGTCTTGAGTGTCGTGGTGGTTAATGAGCGACAGTAAGACGTGGTGCTGAGTCGTTTTACAGACAGGTCTATGGAAGCTTACAAGTGCCACCTAGGGGAAAGAAAAGCCCGAGGAAATATGTAAACTTTAATGGGTTCATGGAGGACAGAACTGGAAGCAACGTGAAGAAATTCAGATTTAAATGAAGGTTAACAACACGGCTGACTCCTGGATTTTAAATGTTTTGATAAAGAGAACTACGGTGGCTGGGAAGTGCAGAACAAAATCACATGTGAAACACTTTTGCAACGCTTGAGACAAATTTACATTTTATAAAACAAAATTACAAGATGTGAAACGACTTTACGAGCGCAGAGACAAATTTAGAAACGGCAGAATCTTGTGGGAAAGGGAATGTACAGATTGCGGAAGTGACTGAAGTTCAAGTAGTTTGTTTTGGCGTGCAAGTGTTCTACGGAGTTTATGGTGATCCAATGATGTTTTGTCTGTTCTGTGGAGCCCACCTGAGACAGTTAACGCTCAGTCTTTTCTTCAAAACTGATTAATTGACCACTCCCTCTATCACTTCCCGGTCACCTCCAGCATTTGGTAAATTCTCTTTCAAGAAAGATTTTGTAAATTTGGGTGGTTTCACTTTAGGGACCCGGGCCCGGATTAGAGTTGACCCCAACGTCCGGTTCATTTGATCAGTTTGAACACAAACGTACCGTACTCGGGTACTGTGCCCGAGTCTGCTTGATCCATGACAACACAAATAAAGTCTTCTTTCCTTTAATTGTGATACAAAATGTAATGTCATTAAAATGTTTTCAGAATCTATTCAAGCGAAAGGATCACACCAGAAGACAAAGGGAACCCGGCTTCATTCGGAGAACTTCAAACGTCTCGGGTGACATGATAATAAATAATGTGGGAGAGGATCAGAGCTAGACACGAGAAATAAACGACGCTAGGAGGAAGATTGATTTTCCATCATGCACCAAGAGATGAAAATATATATATTAGAATATTTCATTCTGCTTTTTTTTTAAAATCAAATTTAAACATGGGGACAAAAAACAAAACAAAACAAAAAAACTGCACAATCATTAAAAACATGGACGAGTACAAAGCAAAAAAGAAAATAATGCTCACTGCTCTACAGGATTTGAGACAATAGACAACAAAGTAATAGTGAGTTACAAAAAGATACATAATAAGCTAAATAAAGAGAGACAAATGTCAGTTTCTCACCTCAAGGGTGGAATTAATATGAGCATTTCATCCCTGGTATAAATAATCTAGACAGTGTATCGTGGAAGATGTTTCATATAATCCAGAAAGGGTTGCCACATCTTGTAAAATATTGTTTTCTGATTCCTCAAATGATACATAATTTTCTCTAAAGGAAGCTGAACAGCCAGGTTCTGTAACAGCTTCTTCACACAGGCCATAAGACTATTGAACACACAAAAAGAATCCCTCCACCCCCTCTCAAACCCCCACACAGGACTGCCTCACTGGACTGTGCAATACAATACAATATAATATATACATTACTTGATTTTATTCATTACTTCTTTTTATACTTATTTATGTCTGCACCTTATTATTATTTTTTATGTAAATACTTGCTGCTGTTTTTTATCCTGCACTATGACGAGCCTACTACAACGAAATGTCGTTCTGATCTGCACCGTAAGGTACAATTTGAATGACAATAAAGAAAGTCTAAGTCTATCTACCTCAGAAAGCCAGCGTCATGTAGTAATGCAGACATTTGATTTCCATTTTAATGCAATACATTTTTTAGCAATGGCTAGCAAAATTTCTGTCAGTTTAATTGCGTGTCTACATTGTTGTTTATTTCTCGTGACTGGCCTTCATCTCAAGTAATCAGCGCGCTCAGAGACGTAAAGTTACCCAATACATTTAAATTAAGTCATCAAAATAAAGCCAGGTTCGAGGAAAAAAAAGTCCAAATGTTGAGAATAAAATTGAAACACAATTTCTTGAAATTGCGACTTTATTCTTAAATGTATTTTCTCAACATTTCTATTTTTTGTGTGTAATGTGTGTAATGAAGTTTTCCCCCTCCTCGTTATTTATTTATCTTTCCTGGTCGTATTTCTCCTCCATAAAAAATACAGTGATTACGGAAAATTATTACCGAGAAAGTTTCACGTGACGGGATTTTGCCGGAATTACCTTGCTTCCGGCTTCCGGCTTCCGGGAAGATTTTCCGTCCGTCCGGCTCTGCGGACTCAAGGAGAGAAAGGTAACTGCCACGGTCCTGAGTAAGAAATCTTCATTTAAATGTTCACAATTACAGATTATTGTAAAGTCAATATTGAATAGAGATTCAAGAAGAGCATTTAAGTGTAGGTTTGTCCTTTTAGTCTGAAGATAAATGAAGCTGTGGTGACTTTCTTCACGTTGTGTTTTCAGGGATTAGCTAGCTGGCTAGCTGGCTGCTAGCATCCCATGCTAATGCGACGTGGGTGTTCTTTCTTCACTTTAGCTTTTCCACTTGGCAAACAAACCTCACGTTAGACTGCCAATATGTCTATTTACATGCATGCCTTTGAGGAACAGATATAGTGTGTGTTATACATGCTGTAAGACCACCGACAGACAGACTGTCGCATCACAGTGTTGTTGTTTTCGCCGGTAACGTAATGTACGTTGCTAGCTGCCCCACCGTTCTGCTAGCTAGCTTCACAGCATGCTACATAGGTAGCAGTGAGGTTAAATCACACCAGTTTTGTGGATGCCGTGTTTTTCCCCTGGTGTCAGCCTTCTGACAGAAAGCACCAACACGTGTGTCGTCTTATTCACTGGCTCTGCTGTTTTTGAAAACGTGTTTTTGGACAGTTTTGGTTGTAAATAGCACGCACGCTGTTATAACATGACACCTGAAACCATGTGACTGCGATGCCAGCTCTCTGGAAATATGTTTTTGTGTGGCGGTGAAGTCATTCAGCTCTCACTTTCATTCAGAAATATCTCTCTGTTGACCTAGAGATGCTCTCAGGTTCTGGGTGTCTGTTTTGGCATGCAGGAAGTGATGCAGATGAACTGTCCGCAGAGACGGATCAGACAGAGTTTAATGTGACGTCTTCACCAGAGTCTTGCTGAGGTGTTTATTTGACAGGTCGCTGTGCCTTCAGAGTCACTTTGATGACAGCTATTCTAAACTCACCATCCTGTGCTGCATCGGTGTAAACGTGGGATGTCGCAGCAGTGGTGATGCTGGTGTAGAAACGGAGGTGTGTGACTCATTGTGGATAGTTTCAGGACTCACCGGCGTCACGACTCCGGCGACAGCGCGTGCTGCTGTGATGCACCTCGGTACGATAACTACAAATTTAAGAGGAACAATATTGAGCTTTTGATCACGAAAGCCAGAGCTAATAACCAACAGCAACCTCATTAGCTTGGCAGGTATCTTGTAAGTATTCCCATTCATTCACTCGACCACTGCTGACGCCTTGAAACGTGTTTTATTTGGTGCTTTTTTATGGATTTACATGATTGTCATAGCCGATGTCGTTTGAGGTGTGGCTGACATGAAGCCGGCAGCCGGGGTGTGCATCGCGCCCACAGCAAGACAAACCACGTGGTAAACCAGACCGGGCCTAGGAGAGCTAGCAAAAGGCTAACAGCACAACATACAGCAGGGCATCCTCACACTCATGTCTGTAAGATGCTGTGTGTTTGATTTGTGTGTGTTTATTGAAATGCAATGCAAATAGCTGTCTTTATCGTGCAGTGTGTGTGTGTGTGTGTGTGTGTGTAGACATGCAGACACGCCCCTGTGTCATAGCTAAAGAGTCTCCCAAGCAGAATCAGAGGGTGTGAAACCACTGGGTAGTTGGTTTGACAGCTGCGTGTTAGCACTGATATTGTGTCAGATTGTTGGTTTACTGGGAGGCAACGCTGCTATGTTCATGTTTAAGCCGGCTGTTGATCACTTGACCATGCCTGCTGTGGTGAGGCTGATGTTGAGATGTGGCGTAAGCTGAGAGTGTGGGTCCAAAATGGTTGCACTTTCAGTCACTGTGTGGCAGAACTAAAGCTGTTTTTTCCCCCCATGTTTCTGTCTATCTACTTACATTATTCAGTCTGGGAGACTGAAATGTAAGGATATCTGACATGTCAGTGCAATCGCAGGACACATGCATGGTGCGTCAAAGCCAGGCTGTCACAGTCATCTCGTCTTCACTGAAGATTTCTGTTGTGTACTTATGTACTGTGATTGAAGATAAATGTGTTGTTTGGACATGTGATCATGGAAAAGTAAAGTTAAAGGAGCAATATCTAACTCTGTCATGGATGTGTTTAAAATGGGTACTGCAGTCTAAATTCTAAACATCGTAGAGAGCTGTCCCCCCCCTGCCCCCTCCTCTCTAAAGTTGATGCTCACACAGATTGCCATGTGGTGGACACTGAAGCTTCAGTGTTTATCCAGCTCTGCATCAGTCTGTAAACCTTTCTGTGTTCTAACCTCTCTTCATTTTTCAAAATCATCTCCAATATTGATCCTAGTTTGAGCACTTTTCTGCTCGTGGAGCTCATTAGAAACATGCAGAGGCTTTTTAGGTCGGGTACAATCAATCTGATCGAGGGGCGCCCAGAACGGCAGTGTGGGGGTGCCTTAAAACCACCTACCTTCTCTGGTCCAAACAAATACAGACCATTCAGGATTTTTAAATTCAGACCTAGTTTGTAAAAATAAGTTAATTCTAGCTATACAAGAAAACATGACTGTTTTACATCACAGGCATGCTGCCCTCTCTCCTGTGACTTTCAGGCTAAATATATATACATTTTTAAATTCCACATTTAAAGCGATCCATCAAGTTAAGTGAAGCCTGCCACTAGTGGAGCTTTTTCTATCATAATGTTACTATAAGAGCAGTCTTGGTGTCTCTGTGGCTGGTACACCCTGCCACCACAGTCTGCACAGCGGTGAGCTGTAACAGAGAAGTTACTGAAAGTGTAATCGGCAGAAGCTTCAGGAAAAGTGTGCTTGCAGGTTTCCATGATTGATGTTGTAGTTATAACGACCATGTAAACCATTTCAAGGTTCGACCAACACAGCCACAATCTATGCATCTGTCAGACCAACGACATTAAATGACTATAAATTACTCTATATTGACTCTAAATTGGAAGTTTTACTGAATGTTTCTGGGCATAATGCTTCCAAGACATCAACATGGCGACTGCTTTCAGAGCCCTCGGATGTCACCTCATTTGGCCAATTACAAGCCTCCATTCACTGTTCTGGGCCTATAATAGCCAATGAGAGCCTGAGTTGAAAGGCGGTATCTGTCCCCATTCTGACGTCTCTACATCCAGCCAGTTGTTTGCGACTGTGCTGATGAGTGCCGTCTGGAGACGATGAGATTCTGGACACGTGATTCTGCTGTTTCAACCAACACCTTGCATTCTGAAAGCAGGAAGCCAAACAGACTACGGCCTGTGATGCATTCTGAAACTAAAGATTGTTAGCTTTCAAAAGAGACCTTATCTGTGCTCCTGGTCCAGACGGTTCAAGAACAGCATGAACGTTTGTTACCATATGTCTGGATTTTTAGGCCAATTTTACAGGATGCTGCAGAGGTTTAACAAATTAACTCCCGTTGTTCGTATCTGGACATTTGCGTTCACACGTGCACTTGGACAGTGTCGTGTCATTTTCATGGGTGCATTGCATGCATTAAAGGGGCTTTTGTGGCTACTTTTCAAACTGACAGCGTAATCAGTTATATGCAGTAATAATTAAATGAATGCATTGACTAAAACGTTCAGGATCATATTTTTCCTCCATATTGCTCAGCTCTACTCTCACAGTATCTTGAACACTGCAGCAGGCCATGAACTCATTAAGCCAGTGACTCATTTAATTCTTTCCCTCTGACTTAAACCAGGCAGCAGAGTTGACTTAGCTCTTAGCACAGTAAGCACTGTAAGAAGCTCATTAAGTTTGACAGTTGTGCATGGAACAGGGAGTCTTATGTATTTATAAAGCATGTGCAACACTGGTAAACTCACTCAACCTGTGTTGGTGACATGATAGCCAACCTTTTTAGCATACTTCAGCCCCTCTTCTCCTTAGTGGGTCATAGGAGTGCATGCAGAGAGAGGCTTATGCAACAGTTGTAGGCGCATGTTTCACTAGCAGTGGTGCTGGTGGCTGGATCTCAGCGAGGCTGCATGACAGACCGGCTCAAATGACTTGACTGTGTGTGATTGGGAGTTGGGGTGCCTTGTGTGTGCTCGCATAACCTTCCCAATACAACAGAGTTCTGTAAGATGAGGCGCCAGAAAAGTACCCCTCTTTGCTACGACTGTGTCTGTGTCTGTGGTCAAACTCGGTTAGTGTTCAGGTTTTATGTCATTGCCGTTGTTTACTCACTTCGTCAGTGTAAAGAATTCCCTCTTAACAATAAAAGGTTGTGTTTGTGTTCCCAGCTGATAGGAGTTCAGAGATTTCTTTTTAGCCAAGAGTTTGTTTATTCAGCCTCACATCTCCCAGCCAGCTCGGCTCAGTCTGAAAATCTCTGTGTTTGGGGATGATTCTTTGAGCTGTTAGATGACCGTCTTTCCTAACCCTAACTGCTATTGCTGCCATTCTCCAAGGCTCCGGTATACCTGGGATGAGCGAGCCGGTTGTCAGTGCCTGTCAGAAAGTGTTTTTCAAACCTTGGGAATTAAATCCGGCTGTTTGGAAACCCCTGCTTAGTTATCTATTTGTCTTGTGTTTGTGTGCTGGAGTCATGGTAACAGTGGCGACTACAACCATTTCTGCAGACTGATTTCCTCGTCCTTTAAAAAAAAAAAACGCCCTGATTCATCATGACTCAGGTCTTTTTCACTGCTGCTTCTGTGAGTGTGTGTTGGAGTGAGAGAGTGTAACGCTGTGTGGGTCAGTGGCAGATGTAATGTAGGCTTTGGCTATAAATACCAAATGTGTGGCTGGTGCAAGGACAACACCACCTAAGAAAAAAAGTGTATCAGGGAAACATCTTCCTAGTTTCATCTATTCTGAAAAAGTGCAGCATGTTGGGATCTTATTTTAGATATTGGTTTGTTCATACTGAACACAAAGCGACTTTTAGAGACGGTGCAAAGGGATGACTTGTGAAAGTGCGAGCTGATCAATAGTTACCGTGTGTCGATTCGTCCAGTTACTCTCCAGGTGGAAAATAGTTTCTTTGTCACACTTCAGTTACTAACAAAACAAACCTACCCAATAGTTGTAAATATAAATACATTGTGGTGTTAGACTTTTGAATAGGCGCCTGACCGAAATGGGATTTATGGGTCTATACCGATATTGGGGAGAAAAAGAAATCCGATACCGATAAATCTGATGAAACAATATCGGCCTGATATATTGGATAACTTAGATCTATGTTCTATCTGTAGAGATGGACAGATATCTATTGTGTTGATCCTTAAAATGCAGTTATCAAACACTTGTGGAAAGACAAGATGGCCACTCAACTGGAAAGTAACAGAGCATATATGTGCATCACCGCTGGACACTCTGCAGAGTGATGATGCTTGTTGTAATCCATATAGCGCCCTCTGCTGGTGAAGGAGAACTGCTAGTGTAATACAATGCAACCCAAATGAAATGCTGTTTGACTGGAGAATAAATCGAGTAATATCGGCGCATATCTGTGTAGTAGCAGTGATTTTTAAAGAATGCACATTGAAGGATTGTTCTTTTAGTTTCAGTTCTTTCTGGTGTTGATGTCGAGCTCCATTTTCAAATCTTAAAAACAACTTTGACTTAAGAATCTACTGTCCCCTCATGATAAAGCATCTACTGAGGTTTTTTAACATACGGAAAGGAACTTTTTCTGAAGCTTGTATTTACAAACCCAGTTGTTTTTAAGGATTCATCCTGTGGGCTTAATTAATCCTGTGCCGTGAGCTTCAGGTGTAATGTGTATGTCCCTGGATTTAATTTTCACCTGATTTAAAAAAGAGCATTTAACAACCCTGTTGTTCTGGCTCAGCTCATTAACGCTCACCTGGCTTGACCTTGTAAATTAATGAATCCCATACGAATGGCTTTAACGAGACTTATTGTAAGTAGTATTCCAGTAAAAACAGCTGTTAGCTAAACCTTTGGACCAGTTCTGTTTGTTATACCTCTAATGTACAGGATGACTATTTTTTCTGCTTCATCACAACAAACTGTACAGTCGGCTATTTACCCCTTGTTTATGTTGTTAGATTCGGAGCCTACCGCGGTTTTTCTAATTGCTTTGGTTAAAGGAGCAGTATGTAACTCTGACCCCTAGTGTTTAAAATGGGTACTGCAGTCCAATTTCAAAACGTTGTAGAGAGCTGTCTCCCCCTGCCCCCTCCTCTCTAGAGTCAATGCTCCTGCAGGTTGCCATGTGGTGGACACTGAAGCTTCAGTGTTTAGCCAGCTTTGCATCCGTCTGTAAACCTTTCTGTGTTCTAACCTCTCTCCATTTTTCAAAATTATCTCCAATATTGATCCTAGTTTGAGCACGTTTCTGCTCGTGGAGCTTATTAGAAACATGCAGAGGCTTTTTAGGTCGGGTACAATCACTTCTATCTGAACCAGTTCTCTTGCCCGCTTCCATCGCTGCAACACCTGTTGGTTTGACCTGATTACTGCTCTCATATCTGGCAAACAGAGGGGCGTCCAAAACGGCCATGTGGGGGTGCCTTAAAACCGCCTACCTTCTCTGATCCAAACAAATCCAGAGCATTCAGGACCAGAATCTAAAGTTAGAAGGAGGACATACTGGCTGCTACATTGTTGTCAGAGAAGCCAGCACTTCAACATAGCATGTTTCATTAATGTCTGATCATATAGTAAGGTCACTTTATCATTTCACTCACTACACATCTCACTGATTGGACCTTTAAATATAAATGGTAATAATAGACGCTCTATACTGTCTGAAATGTCGAGCTCATTATTAACAACATTTCTGTTTTTCTCTCTGTGTTCATTTTTAGGAAAATACGTTCCTCAGTGTAACTACACTAAGGACCCAAGATTCATAAATGTAAGTATAAAACTGAGCTATGACTATTAACAGGAAACATCTACTTTTATGTTAATCTGAATGTCATGTGAGAGACCCTCTCTACCTCATTCCCCGCCTTCTGCTAAGCATTTCTGTTAGCTCCACGGCCACAAGGGTGTCATGATTTAGGTCCTGAATATCCAAAACTTCAGAAAACTCTGTTTGTTATTAGTTTTAAACCGATCTTACCCCAACCCCACTTTTCTCTTTTTTGTGTCAGATATGTACACAGGTCCACATCTGCCTCCCCATGCAGAACTCCATGAAATGAATAAAGCACCACAGCCTATAACAGGACCCCCCTCCAATCCCCACCCTGCCCCCTCCCCTGGCCTTTCACAGGTAAGAAACCCTGCTGCTTAACTTTTAGTTTAAACTCTTTCAGGACATTCATCTCCATCTTGGTTTGTTTATTCAATTAAACAAAGCAATTGGTAAGAGTTTTTGTGCACGTAATGAAAAGCAGATCACACAACGATGAACGCTGGAGAAATGCTGCAGCACATGCAATCACTTCTTTAGTACAACTCCAAACTAGTGTAGCCCTGTTTCCACCAAGCTGTCCGGTTCTGTTCCTAAAGGGTGGAGACACACTGCACTCCGGTGATTGGTCGAAAGAATCTTCCTGTGCGACAGCGGTAATAAATGACAAACACAAAACGCTGCATGTTTAAATATCCTTTGGATTTGGAGAGAGTAACCTCTAGACTGTTTATACGACTAATATCAGCGGATAGCACCACCCCATGGGCGACCTCGGAGGTGCAGATCTTCCTATAAATCGTTGATCTTATGTCACGTTCTTCTTCTTTGTTGAATTTATCGGCTTTTTACACTTTGTAGCGCTGCTGTGATGTGTAAGGGTACGCTTGGCTGTGGAAACCACATAATAAGACGTTCAATTTCGATTCTTTGAACCTGTTCATGTTTTGACCTCTCTTCTCCTCTTATTAACTTTATTCAGACTGCCGTTTCAAGCCGCAATATTTACACCCCTGTGACATTTCACCTTCAATCTGAACGTCACAGAGGCGTAATGTGGGGACGAAGTTATCCCTCCTCTGTACCATCTTCTGAGGTAGTAACAGGAGAGGCGGTTTCAGTGGGGCAGGGCTGTGTGTGTGCATGCATGTCCGTCTGTGTGCGACCGTAGAGCTCAAGCTTTGCCGTGCTTCAGCAACGCTGAACCGCAATGTGAATTCACAGACTGGGATGTCGCAGAATGTACAAAGACGCTGAGCTTAGTTACAACGCTTTTGTGGAAAAGGGCTTATCTTACCTTCTTGCTCCCTACACCTCCTGCGTCCCTCTCTTCTGCTGTTGATGCCACATCCTGTCTCTTGCAGCCCTCCTTCCCTGGGCAGCCCCCTTCTGTTGTGTTTGCCACCCCACCGCCTCCACAAATGAACCCAACACCACAGACCCGACAGGTAGGCCTTCCCGCTGCTCACCCACTCAGCTCCAGTTTATTACAGCTCTCATCCTCACTGTGACAGTTTATTAAGTTTACTCATTAAGTGCTTTAATTTTTGATGTTTGTGTGAAGAACAGCTGACAACAGATTCAGGATTTATAGTTGGGATCGAGTCTCAAGGTCTCTTCTTGCTGCTTCAAATGTCCCTGCGTGCATTTTCTGCTCCTCGCTGCAGCTCTTTGAAATCTTCCCAATAGAAAACAAAATCTCTGAGTCCTTCTGTGAATTTCTTAGAACGCCTTCATGTCTGTTTGCCTACTTCTCACTCGATCTGCCGAGCGTTTTGAACAGTCGGTGTCAGCCTGTCCTCCGTACTCTACTTCACCAAGTATCACAGCTCGGAGTGCGACACGCTCACGCTGACCCCATCTGCACTTCTTAAACTCTCATTCCTTAAAGGTTGAGTGTCTGCTTTGGTGAAGTTGTGCCGTCATTAAGATAAAACTAAATGGGAACAATTCACACAATTTTGATAAGAATGCAAAAAATGTAAATGTCTGGTGGTAAAAATGTTCTGGCGAGAGAACCCCAGACGCACCTTACCCGATCATGCCAACTGTTCTGCTGAGGACATACTGTATATTAATAACAAATATTTTTATAAAAATGTATTATCCCATCAGGTTCTAGTGAGTCGCTTTCTGCAAAGGCTTCACACTTGGAAGAAAAAACTAATTTGCCGCCAGTAGAAAAATAAAATGACCTTCAACAGTGAAAACAATTATTTCTAATTCTGTCTTACTGCCAAATTCCACATGTCCATCAGCGCCGCACATTATGTCGCTGATTGCTGCTAGTCTAGTCAATGCCGCTGTTTCCACATCACACCGCGGTCCGTCTCCGGAGCGTGCCAGCAACGCCTCTCCACTCTGCTCCATTTCAAATACACACCGAGTCTATTGTTGACGGAGTGCGCTGCAAGCCAGCGTCAAGCTAAACCGGACAGATCGACCCAGACAGGAAGTCAGACAAGGAAACGCACAGAGCGTCAAGTCAATTTCAAAATAAAACACAACATTCAGACTCATGATCGTATTTTCTGTCACTTGACATCAAAACAGGCGCCGAATGAACAACAAATTGTCCTCAGAAAAACAAAGCAACATGTCTTATACACAATGTTCTGCTTGATGTTGTAGTCCAGAAACGGGAGCAGGGCACAAACCGCCAAATGGAGCTAAACCATGGCGCTGACGGAACACAGCACGCACAGACTAAATTAGAATTGGCAGTTAGACCGCTGCTGTACATCCTGAAAGACGTTTTAATGAGCCCTGAAAGTAAACATCTTGAGGTCGTTTGATTAAATGTGGAGAGTGAAGCGTGGATCTTGTGCTTTTTGTCTTTAACCTTTGTCCTGTCTGCTTCTCCTCCTCTCCTCCTCTAGTTTGCCCCTGGGCCCCGACCTTTACACCAACAGGTACTAACAGCACAGTCGACTAACTCTGGGTTGTGGGAGGGGCTACAAGGTGTCCTTTGAATTAAGTACTAACAACTGAAGTGTGCACATCCTCACAGAGAGTTACATTTTAAAAGACGATGATCACAAATTGAAGGGTGCACTCACTAGGCTCGGTCGCCCCCCGCTGGCCTGCACACACACTGCTTCAGGACTAACCGGGCCTGAGCACGTGGACCTCTTGTTCTTAACGTCGTAATACAACACATGCATGGCTTTACCTGATCATGAAACGTGCTCAGTTTACAAGACAGGCGGACTCGAAAATAAAAAGGGACACGCAGTCGAGTCCGCGTCTGCACCTTGAGAACTTGACAGCTACTTTACTGACCCTTTGTCTTATTTTGAGTAATTTTAATCATACATAGAACACTGGGATTTCTTGATAATAGAGGCGGGATTGATTATACTTCATGTCCATGTTATGTACCCGTACTTGTGTACGTGCATGAGCAACCTAACCATGCTGGAGCAAAGGAAGTGAGGAACGGAGCACTCGCACTAGTCCAACAAACTAGACTTTGGGGGTCAAAGGTGTTTGGGCAATGTGAGTGCACCCTTAAAGGTGACTGTTGTTGCTTGCGGGAAAACATGCAGCAAAACTGATTTAGGTTACACATGACTTATAAGTCTTCATGTACACAAACTCAGTGTTGCATCAAATCTCACTGTTCAGAATGTTTCACAGTTTTGAGTCACAAGAAAACAGCAAAACAATCACACTGCATGATAACGTGTTGCATCCTAAATCTTCTCCACAATACAAATGAATGAAACGGTACAAAAAATAACAAAAGCAAACTGAATATCCCTTCGAGGATTAATAAAGTCACAAGATTTTCTCTATTCGGGTTAAAGTGCGAGCTGTAACTTCATGGTCAGAAAAAGTAAAACTGATGCAGAGTATAACTTTGGGGAAATAGTTGGAAGTAAAGGATGCGGACTATGGGAGCCTGTACACGAAGTAGGTATAAGAGAAAATCTTGATGTATTGATTGATAAAGATTGATTCAACGCCCAGCCCTACGCTGCCGTAAAGTTATTTTACACCGTGATCAGGACTCAAGGAGACACAGATAGCTTTTGATCAGTTGCATCACTAACACAAACTCCATCTTCCCATTATCCACTTTTATTCTATAGTTTGAGTTTGCATCTAATTCAAGAGGAACCAGTCAGCCTCCAAGTTTTGCCTGTTCCCTGCATGCTGCTTGTTGATTCTCTGCTTGGCTCAGAGCAGACAGTTTCTGGGCGCTTTGCATTAACTTATTGTGGTGCTCTCTTTCCCCCTCTTCCCACCTCTTCTTGCTTCCATTTGATGTGTCTCTGTGTGTGATCTGTGTTTGTGCTGCTGAAGGGAAGCTTCAGGTCGCTACAGGTAACTCCATTTCCTCTTTCTTAAAGTTTTTCAACCGTTTTGTTTCCCCCTCGACCTTTTGAGGAATGTATTGGTATTGTCTTAGTATCTGCCGTTGTTTCGCTCTGTTGGCTTGGTGCGATTTTCCTGGACATGGTGAGCGGCTCCCAGGCCAGCAGCAGAATGTCAATGAGGAGGCTCTGAATGAACGAGCGTTAGCTGCTTTAGCTCTTGTGGCAGACAGAGCCGCGATGTTTCCAGATGGAGTCTAGCCATTGATTGATGGACAAGCTATGAGGCGAACATCCAGGCGAGACAAACTTGGCTCCAATCAGTGCAGGAGATAAAATAACACGAGAATGGGGGATGGTTTTTATGTCTTAGGTTTCAGAAAGGTAACTAACAAGTCTGTTTTTTGTCTCTCCTCTGTTAAACCTCTTCCATCCATTTCCTCCTTTCCCGTGTCTTTGTAATTCCTCTATTCTTTCCTTCTCCTCTTTCTCCCTCCTCGTCCACCTCGCTCTCCTCCCCTGCCTCCCCTCTTCAGCCCTACTACACCAACAGGACCAGCCTGCCTCCAACCAGCGGGCCTCGGGGTGTCCCTCCCAGCAGCGGTCCTCGGCCTGTGACACCCACCCATGTCTACCAGGCAGGCCCTGGCTCCCGGATGATGATGATCCCTGGGCAGCAGCTGCCGTTCCCCAGCTCACCACAGGGACCTGCATACTTCATACCTGGACAGGTAGGGGATCGTAGTGCTGCTGTCATAGTCTAACCATCAGAGCCAGATACAGGAAATCATCAGGGATGAGACGATGTATCACATCTCGTCTTCTTCGATGCGATCCTTGATATTTACATATTGGCATGATTTAAGGTTCTTAAGAATCTTTTCTGAATCGTTTTATTTTAACCAAATGAGGGAAGTGAATCAAACAGCAGTGCATTGTGGGTTGAATTTAGCCGTCTGTAAACGATATCAAATAGGTTTTTCCAAGCGTGGCTAACGTTAGCATTGCTAACACACCAGCCTTCAGTCCTCCTTGCAGGTTAGTGTGCACATTCCTGTGCTAAATGTGGTTATCACTCCGGTCGATATGCCAGTTTAACCCGACACAGCCGACATAACTTTAGATCTAAATACTGAAAAACTGTGCCGTGCTGCAGGGCACCATTCTTCCACTGTCCTGTTGTTTACTTCGGGGTCATAGTTCAGCATTAGGCTGGATGGCAGCAGCTACAGCCCCAACTAGGGGGGGGGGCTACATGACAACATTAGACAGGCTTTGGTGTTCTTGAAGATCATCTCACTCTCATTCGCCGCCATCTTGGATATCTTGTAAACAAAAGGACTCCAGCGTGTCCCGTGCAAACCTGAAAACGGCTTTAAAGTGCATCGGGCTGCAGAGATTTGGTCGGCAGAGCCGCAGCAAAAGAGGCGACGTTAACAGCGAGTAACTGGTTTGTTAGTTTCCTTAACCGCCAATAAAAAGCCTTGAAAAGTTGCGCACATCAAAACGAAGACACTCAGTCAACGGGCGGCTATTTAAATAATGTTGTTTGTTTCCACGTCTCTCCCCATCTCCCCCGTTCCCCTCTGCTTGGTCTCCATAGTACCAGTCTGCAACATATGTGGCTACGCCCCAGCAGTATCCAGTCCCTGCAGGAACCCCAGGCTTCTACCCCGGGACCAGCCCCGCTGAATATGGTACTTACGGTAAGAGGCTCTACCTGGGGCCTCACCTCACACACACACACACACACACACACACACACACACACACACACACACACACACACACACACACACACACACACACACACACACACACACACACACACACACACACACACACACACACACACACACACACACACACACACACACACACACACACACACACACACACACACACACACACACAGAGCAGCAGCTGACACACAACAGAAAAAAGAAACACAAGATTTGATAAAGATAAGAATACAAAGGGAATACTAACTAAACTAAAAACAGCAAAACTAAAACTACATTCTGAATGAAAGTGTGACCAGTGTACCAAACAGAACCTGGATCCGAATCCAGACCCAGGTTCCGTCCTGTCCGGACCCAGACTTACTTGATGGGCGCTTCTTTTCTGAACAGTGCCGCCTGTAAAAGCCTCAAAAAACAAAGTGAGTCAGGAAAAAGACTCAGATTTTAATGAAGAATGGACCGACTCCTCTTTGTTCAGTCTCCAAACGGTCAGTTAAAAAAGCCTCGTATGTCCAATACGCTCGTGATCATTAATGTGAAACATCGATTGAGGGATCGAACCAGCAAACATCTGATCTGAGGACACAGAAAATAAAAGAACTAAGAGCCTGATATGATTGATCCTCCAGAATCCTCCTGACACATTCACTGATCAACAACGTGCCAACAATGTCCCCTTAATTGTACTTTTGTTTTTTTGTTTTACTGACTCAGGAAGTGTCTGTCATAAATTAGCTCAGATCTCTCTGGTGTGTCAGGGCCTTAAGATGTTCAGGACCTTACTGTAGAACATTTCTAGAATCGAGTACCCCTGATCTAGAGTAGACTGTCAAATGCTCAGTGACATTCAGCACGCGCACACACACACACACACACAGTTTCTGGGGACGCTTGAGTCTGTAGGTAAAGAGGAGGAGGAAGATCGTGATGATGTCACTGATGGTTTTTGCTTCTTAATTGAGAGTTTATTGAAAGGGGGTCGACTGGTCACTCACTGTGGTCAAAGAAGATGAGAAATTGTTGGATGCTCCTGGAAAACGGGTTGAAACGTACATAAAAAAGGGAGGAAATGAGGCACTCCAAGCAAGAAAATGTAAAAAATGAGGATGGAAATACTTAATTTGAAGCGCCAGCATGTTTCTACCACAGAGGTCTTCATAAGGACTGACGACCACGTAGACCATGTTTGTCAGTCCTGATGAAGACCTGGTTGGTCCTCATTTCTACATTTCTTCCCCCTTTTGTTGATTGGGTTTACTTTAAAAACAACTGAAGCATGTCAACATAAATTACATCTTTAGTCAGCATGTAACGTCGTTTTTATCGTCACAGAGATTTATTATCTTGCTCATTAACTCCCAACAGACTTGAATTCACATCCTGATCAAAACGACCTTTACTCCACGTGTTGTGGCGATCCTCCTAAATTCTTACTGATAACTTTTTCCACTCGCTCCACAACCTGTAACGAGTGACTCTTTGGCGAAAGAGCTCCCTGGATTGACGTTGCTCTGTTAATACAAGCGGTGACGAAAAACAAAATGGCAGCGCCCACAAAACCAAAAAAGCCGGTTCCCACGTCCGTGTCTGCCCAAGCCGTTTTCCAAAAAGTCTGTGGTGTGTTTGAGTGTCGTACCTTCCTCTGTGGAGTGTCCACGGTGAGGATTGTCTGTAGAGACGGAGGAGGCAGAGGATCGCCCGGGTCCAGGAGGTAACTCCGACCTTGTGTTGTCTGTGGCCGAAGATTGTTGAGGAGAGTGAGGGCTCACTCGGTGGGCAAGTTCGGTGCTGAAACTGGTGGTCAAAGAGTTAGACACAGACAAGACGCCCACTCTGGATTTCTTTTGTGTGTTGAACTGAATTGAAAGGAAGGTGATTTTTTTGTTGTTACGATTGTTTGAACTGTGAAAAGACGCTGCATTTTTCTACTGGAAACGGATGCCTTTTGTTGATTGCCACTGGGAGATGTGCTGCCGATCCCGTGTGCTCTCACTCCCTCTAAAGGTGGCCGAGGGTCATTGCACAAAAAATGATGATGCCCTGAAAACAAACTTGCTGACCCCCCACTAGCAGGCATCTGAACTATGTGTTGTCTTTGTTTAAACTGTAGCTCATCAGCAGTACAATGCACTGGCCTGAATGCAGCACAGTAAAGAGACTATTCTTTCCCCTCAGGCTTCCCCTTGTTCACGCTCTTTTGTTCTTTCACTGTACTCTGTGCAAGGTCACTTCATCAGCCCCTCTGCACTCTGCATTGGTGCATGTGTGTAATACAGAAACATATACTTACATGTTAAAAAAAGGATATAAAATCAAAGCACATTAAAGGTAATCTGATAATACATTTTTGGAAAACTGTCATAGGCTTTCTCTGTTGTTGATTTTAAATCAGTAAAATGAAGTCGAGATGCTGCACATGAACAGGGAACGCTTATCTCTGCATTTCCTCTCTACGGTAGCTCATCACAGGTTTATGTAAAGCCGGGCTCAGACTGCAGGACAATCACACACGTGGTCAAAGTGTGGAGCCGCCTGGTTTTATTAACGATAGTAATCAGTCATATTATTTACAGACTGAATCATTTTCCTGATCACTCAAAAGTTTCAGTGTCACATCTCTTATAAATACTTTGAGGAGTCAACGCCTGCTCACAGCAGACGTTTCTTTGCTCCAACTGTGCGTGAATTAGACCCCGTGTCCAACTAGTGTTTTTTTCTGAGCGCCAGCAGCTTCTTCCAATTGTTGTCAATGAGGAGAGAGCGTTCGCAGCAGCAAACTGCCACCTGAAGCAAAAAGCAAAGCACAGCACCCAGAGTCTTTTTTCCGAGCGCTCCGCCTTTTCAGTGCGCCTGCTCTGGGCACTCGGGTTGAAAATATTGTAACTTTTCAGAAAGCTCTTTTCAAAATGTATGATATTCCCCGTATTTCTGCCTCCTGACGGATCGTGTCTTGTATCCTCCTTGCTCCGTGTCTGCTCCACGGAGCTGATATGTTCCACTGGCTCCGCTGCGCTGCGTCTCAGCCCCGTCAGTCTGGAGCCCTCTGCAGCAGGTACACAAGACTTCTATTTCTGCAGGATGCCAGAGCCACGGCCAGCGCTTTTCTGCCCGGACGAAAACGGCAAGTGGACACGAGGTCTTAGACTCTTGTCTTGAACGAGGCGGATTTGCATAGAAAGAGGAAGATTTAAACACAAACAGCACCGATGCACAGAGATGCCGCTTGCCCTGCAGCGCAGTGCGTTTAACCCCCTCTGTGTGTTTTGTGGATTAGAGATTAGACGTCGTCTTTTTGATAAATTTAGCGGGGACGAAAGCAGCGCAGTCTTTTAGTGAATCAGGCCCTCAGCCTGTTAGTTCATGATGACAGAGAATTGAGCTTTTGCATGTTGTGATTACTTTCTCTTCGGGAGCCTTTGAGCTCGCTGTGCGTTGTGCCCTGATCTGAATGAAACCGTGATTTGCAAGAGAGAGTCATACATGGACACGGTAATAAGAGGACTTTAAAGACTGAACTCACGATGACGTAGTAACAATAACGATTGTGGGTGTTATTGTTGCTAAATGTAGGTTGTTATAGATGGTGGATGCCTGAATTCTAGGAGGTCAGATGAAAAGTGTAGCATGAACTGTGCTTGCAGGTCACATGACCCTAAATAACTGGTCATGTGACAGTGAGACATGGCTCTTAATGTCTCCTCCCTCCCCTCTCTGGGCTTGACTTAGTAAATCAGATTTAAAGTGAGGTGTTGACATCAGCTTTAAGTTGCAAAGCCGTAACAGAGACGAGAAAGTAAACTCTTCTTTACCTTTTTTTTTAGTCCTGGTCACTGCATAGTAACAACCCCAGAATAACATTTAAACCCCCTCCAGCCCCCTCCCCTCTAACATGCTGCTGTCCCTCTGACCACTCGGCCCAGTGTCTATTTTTAAGACCCCTCCCCACAAGAGCTGAATGATTTGCTTAACTCATCCCTCATAGAGCCCACCCTGTTTGTAATAGGCTGCAGGATCATTATGCAAGACTAAGCTCTGGGGGGTTGGCCCAATCAGAGCGGGGATCACATAGGTCCATCCAACAGAAACTATTGATGACATTTCCTGTCATTTAATATGTAATCTATGAAAATTTGTGCGTCATGACATCACAAAGGGCAGTAACCCCTCCCCCAAGTGGGTGACACTCCCACAGCTAGGTGTTTGTTCTGCCCTCTGAGTCTGCCTTCTCACCGTAAACAATAGGACATGGAGCGAGAAAGCCCAAGACCACCCAAGCCCTTCCAGAGAGGGGGCGTGGTCAGACACAGCTCATTTCCATTTAAAGGTACAGACACAGAAACAGCCTGTTCTGATCAGGGCTGAAATAGAGGGGTTTATAGACATGATCAAATACAGGATCAGAGTGGATTTAGAACAAGAAACTTCACACACATGTTTTGTTGACCTCTGAGACTTATTTACACTGGTTGAAGAGGAGGAGAATATGTGACCTTTAAGTTCAGTTATCAAAACCTGGTACAGTATTACACCTCCAGTCTGTTCCCCTCTAATGTCTCTGCAAAGCCTGGATGAGATCAGGCAAAAGTGAGCCACTCTGCATGAGAAGTGAATAACTCTGCTCGCCTGCCAATACTCTCTAGAGGGAAGAAGGGAGGGAGGGAGGAAGGTGGAAAAAAAGTGAAAGGCAGGGAGGAATCAGGAAGGTCAGAGGGAGGAGCGAAACAGAGACACGCTGGAAGAGGGAGGGCTGAGCGTTAAAAGAAGTCATTCTGAGAGGGCACCTGTAGAGAGGGCAGGAAGAAGAAGTTAGAGAGGGGGTTTGAACAGAAACCCCCTCTCCTTTTTTTCCTGTACATACGCAGTTTTGCATTCAATAGACATTCAGCATGGGGAATCGAGGGTCTCAAGAGCAGCAGGACTCTGAGGGTAGGTCTTTGCACTCCCTCACCTCCTTTTTTCTATCTCCTGCACTTTAGTGACGTGTGTATGAAGCCTGTTGTTTCAAGTATGTCCACCCTGTCCATGAAAAATCTCCTCCTGCATTCTGGGTTTCTGGTTTTGTGCATGCTCCTTTCTCCGACCGTCTGTCCGTCTGCCTGTCTTCCCTCCCTTTCCGTCTTGCGCAGTCTCTTCCCCCAGCCGGTGTGGGGTTTTGACTATATTTAGGCTGTGCTGCTCCTGGTCAACAATGCAGACTCAGTAATGTGAGTTAGACTGAAATGCGTGCAGAGGGGGAGCGAGGCAGAGCAGGAGCTAGCTTACCGCTGGGCTGAAAGAAAGGCCTCTTCATTTTGAGGATTCCTTTTTTTGCCCCAGTCCTTTGAAAGTGGGCCACAACTGGTTCTGAACTGTAGCTGAGGCCAGTTACAAGGCCAGGTAATATCGCTGAATGGCTGGTTGTCTTGTTGACATTATTGACCGGGTGGGCGAATAGATGTTCTTTGGACTTGTGGTAGCTTTTTTTTCTTGGTCAGCGTAGCAGCAGCTTTCTCGATGATTTTGTGAAATTGTTAAATATCCTCTGCCTTTAAAAGAAAAAAGGGGGGGTGGGTGGGGGGGGGGGGGGTACCAAAGCAGGACTGGACGCAGGGTTAGACTGCTGTGTCATGGTCTGAAGGCCTACCTGTGCGCCCTTCCAGGTGCCATGTCTGCTTCTGATCACTTAAATCCAACATGGAGGCTTATTTTGAAAAGGTACATTCCAATTTTAAGGAATTCAACTTGAACTATCTGGATTGACAAACAAATTGGCATTATTTATTTTAGGAGCGAGTGCTTCTCTACAGCGATACAAAAAGGGGCCTGGAGGAAATTAACCACTCTAAGTTTATTGGTACTTTGGAAAATTGTTTAATTACATTCACCTGATGCTTCACGGCAGTCATCTGTTACTCCATAGAGGAAGCATGTGGTGCAAAATCACACCAGTTTAGATTTGAAACGATCAGTTAAAGCTCCTGTGAGGAGTTTCTAGCTGCTTATGAAACAGCCTGACATTAATGCCAATGCCTCTTCATGACCTACAAAGCAAACAAGACGACCAGCGAGCAGATTTATTATTTCTATATTGTCATTTCTGATGCCTGTGGAGGCTGCCGTAGGGTCGGGTTCAGACAGACATTTATAACACAGAACAGTCTTTGTTTCCATTTTCTGATCAAAAGCCAGATTCAGAGTGCCGCTCCAAGCGCCTATGTGACGTTTTGCCTCCAATCTGAATGTCATGGAGTCATTATAAAGAAGAGACGGGATCAGCTGAGCAAGCGGGGAGCAGTGTGTGTGTGTGTGTGTGTGTGTGTGTGTGTGTGTGTGTGTGTGTGTGTGTGTGTGTGTGTGTGTGTGTGTGTGTGTGTGTGTGTGTGTGTGTGTGTGTGTGTGTGTGTGTGTGTGTGTGTGTGTGTGTGTGTGTGTGTGTGTGTGTGTGTGTGTGTGTGTGTGTGTGTGTGTGTGTGTGTGTGTGTGTGTGTGTGTGTGTGTGTGTGTGTGTGTGTGTGTGTGTGTGTGTGTGTGTGTGTGTGTGTGTGTGTGTGTGTGTGTGTGTGTGTGTGTGTGTGTGTGTGTGTCCTCCTTGTACCTACACTGCAAGCTAAAGCACGCTAGCTACACAAGCTAACCGCCATTAATTGTCACATGCCTGTCCAACAGGAAGCAGACCAACTCCACGTCCACGGGTAAAAGACAACACAAGGTTCACCCTCGTTTTACAACGAGCTTTATCCGCTTGGTGATTCTTCTCACGGAGCTTGAGCACGGATCGGAGCACTGGCACGAGTCAAACGAACTGGACTTATAGCAGTGCTATAGTGTCTCTCAGCTCACTGAAGCACAGACTCAGACATTGTTGATTTTGCGATCCAGGACATAAATCCAACTCAGTCTTGTTGACACAGATTGTGCAGCGTTCTTCTTTAGAGCAGATATAACATCCTCCGTATGCAGTGAAAAGACCAGCACTTAAAAAAATGGACAATTACCTCACAGTTTAACTTTACTGTGGACATAAAACTGCTGTGTTCCTACAAATCACCAAGAAATCAAACCTTCACATTGAGACGCAGCTTTTACATCTCAAAGCAGCCTAACAGGATATTCAGAGCTTTAGCAAGGTGGAGTGTTTCATGCTGTTGTGTAAACACCGGCTATGTGCTTTTCGTGTGTGCGTGTGTCGTGTCCGTGCAGCAGGCTGATGTGCGAAGTAATGGCTTTAGGATTAAAATCCATATGTGTGTCTTACATTCTTCTCTCTGTCCGCTCCACAGCAGGGGCCTACTACCCCGCACAGCCTCAGTTCACCCCCTCGGTGCAGGCGGCGCCGGTTATTATGAACCCCGCCCCTCAACAGCAGCAACCACCACCTCCGCCTCCGCAGCACATCCCCACCAAACGGGAACGCAAACAGGTACGGTCAGCATTGAACTAAACGACACACTTTAAAGTCAATAAATTATGTTCATTTTTTATTTTTAATGGATATCTGGTTCAGGAATTCTCTTTGTGCTTCTCAGGCCTTAAGTTTCTCCACAAATCCAAACGTGCAGCCTTCTCGATCTGAGCAGGCCGTACGCTGCAGCGTTCACACATTAGCTAACACTGACTTCCATTGTGATTCTGTCTGTCAGTTTGTTCAGCTAAAATCAGGGGGGTAAAGACCCGCAGTCGGGGAATCTGCTCATGGCTCTGCTCACACTGAGAGTGTGTGCAGTCGTATAACCGAAATATCAAACATGTCAGAAATTCATCTGACTAATCGGGAGCAGCCTATTGGTTATCGGCCGTCCTGCCTCGGTGTGTACTGCACACCTGACGAAATTCTGTAAGACTCAAAGATCGTGTCTAAAGCGGGCTTTTCTAGCACGCTGGCAGGTGAAATCTGCATTTTTGATCACACATCCAGCTTATTGGAAGCTCCAGCTTTCTCTCTCTCTATCCCCCTTCCTCTCTCTTTCTCTCTCTCATGATCATGAAATCTTTTGATTAAAGAATGACTGTAGATTGGTTTGTTTTTTCCACATCATTGACTCACAATTGGGAGTTGTAACGCTCTGGTAGGATGGCGTTCTCTGGCGACCTGTAGGCTCACACACTGGTACACCTTTATATAAATAAGACAACTCTAGGTCTGCTCCCACTCTACCTCTGTGTTTCTATCACGCAGAAAGTACAGGAGTGTAGACTTCAGATTTGACGCATAGATGGTTGTCTTTTAGTGTTTTTGTAATTTGTCTCTCTTTGTGTCTCTGTCTGAAACTTTGTGTTTTCACCGCTGACTGTCTCGGCCAATTCTCTCTTTGAAAAGACGTTCTCAATCTCAGTGGGAATCAGGGAAGTGTTTATTAAAAGTGTTTGTAACAACCTCCAGGAACACCAATCCCATCAGAAGATGAGTCTGCTGTCTGTCTTGAGTCGGGACATAGAGTTCAGTTAAAGGCCTGAAAGTGATAGTGGTGAACCTAACCTTAACCTTGGTGTCAGGCTAAGCTGCAGTACGACATATTCCCCCCGGTTCCACAGTATGTCTAGTGTTTCCTCTGCTCTGTAAGATGGCCCTCGCCTGGTATGTGGTAGCTCTCTGTGAAGCGGAGCCCCAGTTTGTGCCTCTCCCTCATGTAATCGGCGTTTTAACATCCCACACACAAGTGATGCGTCAACATTCGTCTTTCCATGAGGCTAGAAAAAGACTTTCTTCTGTCTTCTGTAGTCCAGGCTGTTTTGTAAAAGCTGTCTAACATGATGCAACTTTCTTCCCTTTATCTGATGAAACTTCCTCAAACTAATGTTTGCTTCGTGGAAAGAAATTCAATCTGGGTTTTTTTTTCTAGAATACTGGGCCTTTCAAAGGAAGACTTTTTCATCCAGTAGATGTCACTCTAGAGCACCAGTATGAAACCAAATCAAACTGCTGTTTGGCCACACCTCCTCCATACTGAAGCCTCCGCTCTCCTCCAGAGACACACCTCCAACCCCTCTCTTCCCTCGCGTTCACACAGAGGAGTTTAGTGCAAGCAGCGGATTAAACTGTCCTCTGTCCTTGCAGTCACCTGTGTCCTGCATTGTTGTGTTAGCATGCTAATGTTAGCGCTCTTTAGTTAGCTCGTAGCTTCACATTGCATGTAAACTGACACAGAATGAGCGTTATCTAAAAACTCTTAGTAACATTCAAATAATCAGTGAGTATGTTCTTCTTCTTCTCCTCTCTAGTCCTTGACTAAAACAGCTTTTATACACAAGGGGAGGAGCTGGCCGTCCCGTCCATGTAAACACATCTCTGACAACAACACAGCCAACGGGACTCGAGCTTCTCACTCATTGTAGACAGTCATGACTCAGAGACACATTTACACAGGATAGACTTAATTTCTGATTTATTTATGTGGAACATGTCGCACATTCTTCCTTTAAGGCTTTGCATCTCGTCAACCCCCCAAATCTGTCAAAATTGTGCGTTCTAATTGAGCTCATACATCTGATACGTTATCAGGAGCGCCCCCTGAAGTCGGAAACTCTGCGAACCTTCAGCAGCCTGAGCTAAAATCCAACATGGCTGCTACGTGAATCAACAGAAAGGTTTAATCTTTAGATTATCGTGTTTATTGGCAGCTTAGTTTTGTTTTAGTGTGACTAAATCAATCACACTGATTGTGTCGTACAAGTTTTGTCTGAGGATAAGTTGTCATGTGACTTTCGCCCCTCAAACCATTGTGTAGTGTGTTGTCATCGTCTGGTATAAGCTAACAAAAGAAAGGTACTCTCGGAAGCGTCCATGTTGGTTTTCTGACTTGTTGCCAAGTCATTACTGGAACAAGCTTAACTCGGGTGTGACGCCATTTCCGGCTGCTACATCTGAGTTTCAGGGTAAACGAAACCCACCAAAAGCTGTGACTCTGAGCTTGTGTTGTAATAATCGCATGATGTCCGGTCCCTCTCAGTGGGCGACTTGGCTGCTTATCAGCAGCTGTAGGTGCCTGTGGTGGACTTTGGCCCGTTCCCATGGGCCCCTCGCCGGTGCCGTAACACTGACTTCAAGTCCCTGTGTACGCTCGCTCGCCTCTGGCACACACATGCTCACAAAGTGGGAAAGACTTTTGCAAAATGGCAGACATGAAATGAAGTTAGTCCCTCAGGTTAAAGACTGTATGTCAGGGTATTTGTCCATGATCAGTATGCACCACAGTCTCTGCGTTCTTGGATATTAGACGTGCAGATTTGGTGTCTTGTAACATGTTTACAGATCACAAGGCTTCAGTGTTGGCAATCTGTGACCTTTATTTGAAGCTCTGTGTTCATTGAACCACAGGGCTATTTAACTTCCCAAAGCGCCAGCTCCTTTATGTCGTTGCATGCGAGCCAGACAGAGAAACAGTGTGAGAGTGTGTGTTGGAACTTTTAAGAACATGAAACACTTTCTGCCCATGTTTGAGTTTTTTTTTTTAATGTCCCCATTACCCAATTTTAGTCCTTTTACGATCTGGTGACATGCAGAAGTTGTAGCTTTGCAAATGGCCTTTTTTCTCTACTTTCCTCTTTCCTTGCTTGTCCTCTCAGAGGAGGAGGAGGGGGAGGACATGTCAGCACATAGTTCAGCTCCACGTGGCCACTGGTCTACTCCCCCTTCTGAGCCGGAAGGGCTGACCAACCAGCCTTCCTTTGCTGTTGTGGCACCCCTTTCCTCCTCCTCCTCCTCCTCCTCCTGCGCTGGTTTCTTTTCCTCTCAGAAGGGGTGAGCCTTGAAAAAATTCTTAGGAGCGACTTGAGTGTACAGGATGACAGAGCGGACGGAGAAACTGAGGAAGAGGGGGAGTTTCTTCTGCTAGTTGCAGCTCATTTGATAACAAAACCTTTTTTTTCCCCTGGAAACCCTCCCACCTACCCTCCCTTTAGCCTGCCCCTCTGGCCCCTTTAACAGTCTGTTAGTCTCTGTGGGCGGGCTCATGCATTCCAATACCATAGCTTTACAAGGCCAGTCGCTTTATCCTTTTTTTCCCCCCCTTCCCTGTTCTGTTGAGCGCATGAGAGAGAGTCAAGTTGCTAGCTAGCTTACTGACAGTCAGGCCCAGCCCTGCCCTGTCCTCTCCTGCCGGCGTGCAGCTCCCCCGTCTCAGCCTGGATGTGTGTGAGTTAAGCTTTGAAGGGTTTAAAGTCCGGCCCAGAGCCTGCTGGATCAGCTACTCCAGCCCCAGGATGAGAGAGGCCTGCTAGGGTTTGAAATGCCCCAGTAGAGGAGTCGCTGACAGCCTAAACCAGGTAAAGGTTGGTAGCAAGAAGCATTTTTGCTTAACTTAAGAAGGGGGGAGAGAGAGCAAACTTTTTTAACAGCTCGTTGTTAAAATAGAAGTGTGTGTGTGTGTGTGTGTGTGTGTGTGTGTGTGTGTGTAACTTTATATAGTAGCATTATGACTCACACTAGTTTCATGACAGCTCTGACTTTCCAGATTCAGTATTTCGAGTGTGAGTGTAAGAAAATGGGAGCCAAATAGAAAGCATGTGTTTGTCATGTATGGACACTCCTTGTGAGCGAGTGATTAGATTTTCTCTCTGTTTTAACCCCCCCCTGAGCGTTGTGCTATGCCTTCATGCGTCAGGCATTTTTCACAACAACTTCAACCAGCAGTGGAATTTGTTAAACAGTTTGGCTTTAAAGTCGGGGAACTCGCTTCTCGCTCTCTCCTGCAGCATGACTGGTGACTAACAGACTAAAGCACATTCAGTTGTGCGGTGGAGGAATTTGCTTTGTGGTTGGTGTTTAGATTTGGTGTGCCTCGGCATTCACAATGAGAGAGAAACGTAGCATTCATTGAATCAAGGCAGCTAGCGAGTCGTAAATGCAGGAAAAAAAGGGCTGATGACTGTACAACAGCGTTGCATCATGGGTCATGCTTCTCTTACAGAACACTGCCCTCACTCTGAAGCGTTCAAACCCTCTCTGCCTTTCTCTTTTTCATTTCAGTAGCTTTGACTTTGCTCCCACCTCTTCCTACTTTTCTGTCATTGCTGCTCTTCTCACCGTAACTGAGGATCTCTCCCCTCTCTTCCACAGATCAGAATACGAGATCCTAACCAGGGAGGCCGAGACATTACAGAGGAGATTATGTCAGGGGGCCGAAGTGGCTCCACACCAACCCCACCACAGGTGAGACAAACGCTGTCAGCTTTTATAATGAGTCAGGGAAAACTAAAGGTCAGTGAAAAGGTCACATCAGGGGATTCCTCATACATGCAACTAATGATGGTGGGTGTAGTTAACGGTCTTTGGATCTCCAGCTTTTGATGCTTTCAGCTTTATATACGGCAAGTTCATCGTTATAAGTGCTGGGCAGCCTGGACTAAGAATCTTTGAAGCCCCTAATCGGGGTTGTCACGATACCTGAATTTTTTATTTTTAGATATGATCCGAATAAACTCAAATGATATCGATACCTGTTTCGAAACCACAGCAACAAATATTTGGTGATGTCTAATTTTTAATTACAAAATTCCTTCACAACGTCCCAAATGCATAAATACGATGGAAACGTTTTGGAACCAAAATTTCGACAACGTATTTGTGCAACTTAGGCAATGCTCGCTCTCTTTAGCAGCAGTTTTAGGTTAAAAGTCAAGCAGCAACCTCCGGTGTTGTAAAATGACTGCAGTTCCTCGAGTGTCCACTAGAGGCTGGCTGCAGAAGAACAGGAAGTCACATACACACCCATTCAAAAAAGCCTGTTTTTACAGCAGAGATTAACATGTTTACAGCCTGGTTAAAAAAAAACAAATAGGTGTGATTAGCTCATGTCTCGATGGACACACACTGTACGGGGTGAATGTTTTGATGACTCAACCGTTTTGATTTGATGAAGGATAAGAGTTATTCACAATAAGACGTGTAGCTAACCTGATTGACAGGTGGGCGCGGTGTAACGGTTTGTCAGGAGGCTTAAAACCCGCCTCAGCTCCAGCTCTCAGCCTGTCGTTAGGTTGACTGAAAGTTAGACTGAGACAGCATTTCCAGAATGGAGACCGCCATCGATGGGACTCCAGCGCCCCCTGCAGGAACAGACGGGTGATGTCACTCAGGCTTCAACCATTCATGTTTACAGTGTATGTTAAAAATATGTCAAATTGCAGCACACACTCAGATGTGTTCCTCTGTTTGAGATGATGAATTAGACGACTGCCACAGGTCACAAAGGTCACAGGGGCGTAATTACTGCGGCTTGAAACGGGGGTCTGAACAGGACTAATAACTTCTCTTCTCAGGGTTCCATGTGAAAACGTTTCTATACATAATCTTCTGCTTCACATCATACCTCCTTGTGTGTCTACTTCTTTAAGACAAGAACATACTTGCCTGTGCTGTCCATGCGTCGCTGCTTTGTGAGGAATGCTGCAGATAACCAGCCGTCATACATGTGCTGCAGTTCTACCTGTCGTGATCAAACAGACGTGTGGCTCAAACAGCCAATCAGTGACTTGCTGAGGGCTGCTTTTTTTCCCCCTCTACTCGTGGAAAAATAAGTGCGGTCCTAACATCTAAGGTCAAACTGTTCCTTACCTTCCGCCGTGTGTGTGTGTGTGACTCCCAACAGACGGCGATATCTGGATCAGAAAGTCCTGCGAGCCAGGCCAACGGTGAGAGCGCCCCAGCTGCTGCCACACCAGCGCTGGTTAGACCAGGTGAGTGCTACACAAACACATGAGGACTATATCATGATTATTATATTGGTGTTTTTAATATTTGAGAAATGTTTCCTGTGTTTGAGTGACTTTTATTCAAATATAGGAACCTGCACAGAACCAATACACGCCTGTTAACCCGTCTTAAACATGTACTTATGCTCATACTGTAGCAGCAGCGGGTCGGTTCGTACTCCAAGGGGTCGGAATGTAAATAAATTCTGTTTCATGTTCAAAGACATTATTAGCTCACATTGAGCTTTTATTGGTATTGAGTTCAATGAGATGAGCTGCAGTATTCTCTAAATATCTTTTTAAGATGGTCATTACTACGTTTCCTCTTTTTTGGGTGTTTAAACTCATATGTTTCTCCAGCTGTCAGACGTGTAACCTTCTCAGGTGCATTGACTGCAAATTGAACAGATGCACACGATCAGAAACACCCGAATACATGTTCAATGAAAGTCCTTGTTTTTGCCTGCTCAGTTTGTGATTCCAAATATCTTAACAAATTGAGAAGGAGGTCTAACAAAAATAGAGGGTTTTTTTTGTTAAACAGTAAAGAACACTGTACGATGTCAGGCCGACTTAGTTACGATTTTTGAGTCGGACGGAATTTCAGCCCAATTGCCGGGCGTTAGGACGGCTGATCAGCTGCTCCCGATCCGTCGGACGAATGTCTGTCATGTTTGATATAAGACTGCACACACTCACACAGTGTGAGCAGAGCCACAAGCTGATTCTTTGAGTCCAGGACTTTTCCCTCCCTGATTTTACCTCCACAAACTGACAGACAGCGTCTGAAATCACTATGGCAACAGCAGGCATGTCTGTTTAATCTGTCTCCCTGCTCCTATCATGAAAGAAACTATGGCAGAAATATCTGCAGAACTCCAGTTGAAAGGGAATAAATAATTTAGCTGCTAGTTTGCTTGTGTTTATTTGTGATGCAGATGAGTTGTGTGCGCGCCCGTGTGTGTGTGTGTGTGAGAGAGAGAGCCCGTTTTTGCCGTTGTTTGTAACCCAGCGAAAGGAAATGCTGAAGTCCTCCTCCGTCTGTGGGGAGTTTGTCTGTGAATTTTACTCTTACAGTGTGAGCTCTCAGTTCGTGTCGGACAGAAGGTCATGTGGTGTGAGAGCCACCTGACTTCACTGACACAAACAGAATTTGTACCAAACAGGGGAGTCACTTGACGCCTTGATGGATACATTTTTATTGTGTTACTGTGAGTTACCCAATTCCTCCTGGTCACCTGCCTTTGGAGGTCTTCCATGCACGTCCAACTAGGCGGAGACCCTGAGGTAGACCCAGAACACACTGGAGGTAGGCCTGTGAATACCTCAGGATCCCCCTGGAGGAGCTAGAAAAATATTGGAGCGATTCCTAAAGGCTCTGAACCTTGTACAAGTTCAGCCGAGGCTTCAGAAATACCTGAATTCATCATGAAGAGCAGCTTCTGTTGTTTGAAGCCCAAAACCTAAAGGTTGATGTGGACGCTTTCACCATGTAGGACCTCATGTTTCCTGCACACGTTTGCTTACTATACGATAGACTGCAGCCTGCATGGACAGATATGTGAGCCAGTGATATCCTGCAGCTTCCTCTGGATAATAAAATGTCGAGCGGAGTTATTTCATGCTCTGCTTCTGGAATGTAATGTCATTTAAAAGTACATTTTTATTCAGGAAGTGGAGGCTTGAAATGGGTATGTTGAAGGAGGGAGTGGAACCTGATCTCTAACCTGTACTTTAAGAGATGAATGAATATCTCTCCATGCGGCGAGAGCAGGAAACATGTAAACATAATCGAGCGATGCACATAACAGAGAAGTAATAACGCTTCTCAGAAGTCTAACAATGTTCTTTTTGTCTTCTCCCCAGATGACAGAAGCAAACCTTCGCCACCTCCTCTGTCAAAGACCCCGGAGCTTGCTAAGGGTGACCCCATCCCCACAGAGGCTACCCACTCTGTCACGAACACTAAACCCGCCTTGCCCCCTCTCCCATCAGAAGCAGAGGACGCCCCTCTTGAAACGATTTCCACACTTGCACCCAGCGCTCCTGTTGCAGATGTGATGGATGCTCCCCCACCTCTTAGGGAACCAACCCCGACGCCTCAATCAGCTCCTGAGGTGCCCGCATACCCCGCACCGCTCCCTGACCCTGTCCCCTCCTCTGCTGCACAAGACAAAACAGACACAGAGGCAAAAGAGGAAGAGGAAGATGAAGTAGAAGAAGCACCCCCCACCTCCACCAACGGTGTCCCAGAGGTGGAGACAGAAAAGCTACCGGTCATGTTGCCAACCAGTCACATGGAGGCTCCTCTAGAATCTCCTATCGCTCAGCCAGAGGAGCTTTGCCTCCTCAACGGTTTGCCGCTGCCGGCCCCTCAAGACCCCGAGGTGCCCGCCTTCTGCACAGCAGAGCGTGACGACAGCCCAATCGCTGAGCCGGACATCAGCCAGCAGCCCATCACAGAGTCTGCTGCAGACATCATTCAGGCGGAGCCTACCCCAGCTGTCCAGACCACACCTACCCCAACTACTCAGACCACACCTACCCCAACTACTCAGACCACACCTACCCCAACTACTCAGACCACACCTACCCCAACTACTCAGACCACACCTACCCCAACTACTCAGACCACACCTACCCCAACTACCCAGACCACACCTACCCCAACTACCCAGACCACACCTACCCCAACTACCCAGACCACACCTACACCTGTTGAAGAGCCTGCACTTGCACCCACCGTTGTGGAGATTGCTGCTGCTCCCATTGTCCTGACAGCACCCACCGAACCCGAGACCCAAGAAGTAGTTCCTCCAGTCGCACTGGATGTCAAAGACGACGACACCCCTCTGTCTGAGTCCCCCGTCATGGAAGAGAAGCCAACTCCTGCAGAAACGGTTTCCAGCGTAGCTGACAGCACCCCGGAAACAGCGCCCACTCCTCCCCCTCCCACTGCAGAGGAGAGAGAGGACACCCCTCCCCCCCAGACGGTCACGCCTGCCCTCGTAGAAACTACTATGCAAGGTCAGTAGTTACAACTTGCCATCATATTGTCGTCAATAAAGGATTTTCTTCATTTTCTCTCACACATGTTGGTGTTTATTTTCTCTCTGTAGCTGCTGTGTCTGTGCCAAAGAAGAAGAGGAAGATGAAGGACCTGAACAAAAAAGAGGCCGTTGGAGACCTCCTGGATGCCTTTAAAGAGGTGTGTGTACTTACATTTATACTTAATGCTGTGACAACTTGAAATCGCTCACATCACAGGGGCAGCTGTGGCTCAGCTGCTAGAGTCAGCCGTCTCCCCACTGGAAGGTCGGGGTTTGATTTGTCTGCATTGCAGAGGGAGTCAGCATTGGTATGTTGGTGGCTCCGGTTTATAGGACGTAGGTACTTAACCTTTTTCCTGAGGTTGTTTGTTTTCTGGAAATAAAAAGCATTTTTAGAGCCCTCAGATCCTGTAAACCTGATGAAACAGATTGAGAAATCAGATTTAATCTTTTGCAGTGTGACTGTTCTTCTAACATCTCTCCATCTTTAAACCAGGAGCAGGTAGTGGCCCCAGCGGAGCCTGAGCCCGCCCCAGCAACAGAGACCAAGCCCCCTACCGCTTCCCCTCCTGCCCCAGAGGAGGCAGACTTGACCTGGGAAGACAAGGAGGACAAGGAGGACAAGCTGGATGCTGAGAACATCCAGCCAGATGGCAAGAAGTACCAGTACAAAGGAGGTTGGTCTCTGAACCTTGAAACCTTACCAGGCCTTATGCCTGCAACTCTCTTTTAACCATAATCTTATCTGACCTCACAAGCATGTGTCCTATGACTATGTTTGCAAATCAGGGAGTGGTTTTTGACCCGATTGTACTCCTGTTTTTACGAGTTCAGAGGAAAACAGAACTTATGTGATTACACACGTAAGATTTGAACAGCAAGACTCAAGATTCTGTGCTTTTAAAACAATTGTTCTGCAAACGTTCTGTTATTGTTTAAAGCAACAAAAACAGCCCATCATGTAACATTAAATTTAACGTTTGCAGCCCCTTTTTGATTAATGCATGCATTCATTCACCAGCCTGTCTGCCGCCCTGTGGACATTGTGATTCATGACACCATCTACAGTTACACTGATTTTAATCTGAATTACGGCTTTGCGTCCTTTCTGAGTCTCTGCAGAGGAGCTGTGGTCACTTCTCGTTCTGCTTTTTCTTTCAGAACAATGGAAGCCAATCGACCCAGAGGAGAAGAAACATTACGACAGAGAGTTTCTTCTGGGCTTCCAGTTCATCTCCGCCAGCATGAACAAGCCCGAGGGTCTGCCAGCCATCAGTGATGTCGTCCTGGACAAGGTGATAAAGACACGGGGTCAAACATTTAGTCTCATGCTAATAACTTGTCATGTTTTAATGTGCTGGAAGCAGTCGGCCCCCGGTGGGTTTTTTAACGCTGTAAGAATGTACGTTGCTTCTGAGGAAACACAAACATGAGCAGTGATGGAAATCTTTGCAATCAAGATGACGTTTAATTTTGTTTTTCCAGGCCAATAAAAACCCACTTCGCCAACTTGATCCCAGTCGTCTTCAGGGAATGAACTGTGGCCCTGACTTCACACCTTCCTTTGCAAACCTTGGCCGGCCTGGCATGGGAGGAGGAGGGGGAGGGGGAGGAGGAGGAAACAGAGGACCGGTGAGTTAACATTTATAAAACGGGATGCAAAAGCTCTGCACTTTACAGGTCATAACCCTTGATTTACATTGAGTCACCTTTCTCCCCATCGCTCCTCCCAGCCTCCAGGAATGGGCATGGGAGCTGGCGGCCCGCGTCGCTCTCAGCAGATGCAGAGGAAAGAGCCGAGGAAAATCATCACCACCATGTCCCTCGGTGACGACATTCAGCTGAACAAGGCAGAGAAGGCCTGGAAACCTTCGACCAAGAAATCCACTCGCGGCCGCGCAGCCGAGGAGGTTGAGGAGAACGATCCCCAAAACACCAAGACCCAGGAGCTGTTCAAACAGGTCCGCAGCATCCTCAACAAGCTGACCCCACAAAAGTTTCAACAGCTCATGAAACAGGTGTCGGAACTGACTATTGACACTGAGGAGAGACTGAAAGGAGTCATAGATCTGACCTTCGAAAAGGCCATCTCTGAGCCGGACTTCTCCGTCGCCTACGCCAACATGTGCCGCTGCCTTATGGGGGTAAGTGACGATGCACACACCAGGAAATACGTTTTGAATACACTTGAATGCATGTTTGTTTGTGAATAGAGGTCCATGATGTTTTGTTTTATATACATCACAAAATTATATATATTTGTTTTATTCTTTTCACAATGACTTGGCGATATGAAAAGGTCGGCCATGTTCGGGTTTTCGTTTGATTCAGTGCTGTGGATCCACAACTAAAAAAATGCCCTCTGATAAGACGCAGCGAGATTTAGTGTGTCCAAATAAGAATCGCTGCAGAACAAAAAGTCCTACTGCACCCTGACACCCTTGGGGTTCTTTTCCCCACAATCCTTTGCACATTAAACCAATCTTCCCATCGAGCTATTGAGAGTAGGGGTGGACTGGTTATCGGCATGGGGGGGGGCGATATTCTGCAGTTGGCGGATTATCTGTATCTGCATTTTATTTTACTTTGCACATAAAATGAATGACGGTAAAATCCGATATATGAGATCCACTTTTAATACCTTTTTTCCATCTTAAAAGTTGGCTGCATCTTGGGGCACTGGTGGCACACGGGCGGCCCGGGTTCAAATCCAGCCCGTGGCTACATCTTATACACCAGTGCAACCAATATACCAGTATGAAATGTTGACACGCGCCGAGTGCAGCCGCCACGATCAACGCACGCGACCTGACACGATTAGAAATGCTTCCCCATTCATTGTGTGTTGAAAGCTGATTGCACGCTGTGAGGGGAAAGACAGCGACACAGACCAGTCTGTTTACGGGACTTTCTCACATCTTGTCTAATCATGACTTTACTGAAAACGTTGGTACATTGTTCTGTAATTAAATCTTGTCGAGTGCTCTTTTGATTGACAGAGTCATGTATTGAATTTAAAGAGTGACCAGTGGAGTCAGGCAGAGAGCTCGGGCTCTGCGCTTCACAACTTTCCCTGCAGACTGAGAGCTCGACTACCGTACTGTGACTAGTAGGAGAGCAAACTCCAACAAAAAAAAACAAAGAAAAAACAAATGGAGCTAAAAGAGCGACACAGCTACAGAGAAACTACACGCTGTCGACTTCGCTGAACACGGTAGAAACCGTCACGCAGGACGACAGTGTATACCTTTTTTTTTTCTCTCTGAGAGATCTTCAAAAACAGACTGCGAATTATAGTCCGTATTTTACGTTAGTTAATAAATGCACTCCTCTGGCTCCGCTGCAGTCCTAATGTCCCACCCACAACGCTATCTGATTGGCTACAGGTCACACAAGTAAAAGCCAATCAGAACCAGCCCTGGCAGCAGCTTTTTTTCTCAAAAGCTCTGTAACAAAGCTCAGCCATCATCACGTTTTTCATGCACTCACATTGATTCAGCGATGGCGTTATATTGGTGTCCCAGTCTGTGAGGTCATATTGCGTTTCGGTGTTGTGGAAGCACGACACAGCAGGAGCTTCTCATACACAGCGCTGCGTTCCCTGCTGGCTCAGCCATCCCTCCTCTGTTACACTTTCGAAGATGATACAAATGAGGGGTCCACTTCCCCCGGCTGTTACGCCTCTGCGACATTCATATCGAAGGTGAAACCTCACGGAAATATGGCGGCTTGTTGTAGCAGACCTCGCTCAGGTGTTTATGTGGTAACTGTGGCAGATTAAAGGATCCAGTGATGACCTTATATTAGCGCCACGTGTCTGGGCCACTGATCAAAATGATGGTATTGAGGAGACACTTGCTCTAGGTAACTCTACTTCTTGTCTTTCCCTGTCCTGTTTTCGTTCTTTCTTTCTTTTTGAACATTCATTTTCTCTTTCCAGCTCAAAGTCGAAGCCACAGATAAGCCGGGAGCCACTGTGAATTTCCGCAAGCTGCTGCTAAATCGATGCCAGAAGGAGTTTGAGAAGGACAAAGACGACGACGAGATCTTTGAGAAGAAGCAGAAAGAGCTGGAGGCGGCGTCAGGGGTACAGTAACGGGTTCTTAACATCACAAAAGAAACCAGTTTGATTGTTGATCTTGGGTGTTTGTTGGGGCTCATTAGAAGGTGACGATGCATCGTGAGGAAACCAACGTACAGAGAGAATTTACAGCTGACTATTTCTGTTTTTGTGTCTCTGTTTACACGCAGGATGAGGTGAAGCAACTCACTGAGGAGCTGCAGGAGGCTAAAGACAAGGCCAGGAGGCGCTCACTGGGCAACATCAAGTTCATTGGTGAGCTGTTTAAGCTGAAGATGCTCACAGAGGTCATCATGCACGATTGCATTGTAAAGCTGCTGAAAAACCATGACGAGGAGTCGCTGGAGTGCCTGTGTAGATTGTTCTCCACCATCGGAAAGGACCTAGACTTTGAAAAGGCCAAGGTACCAATGCACGCTGATAAACGTGTGGTTTGATTTTAAACTTATGCTAAGAGATAGAATCACCAGACTGTTGTGTTCATCTTCAGCCTCGTATGGATCAGTACTTCAACCAGATGGAGAAAATAACAAAGGAGAAGAAGAACAGCTCCAGGATTCGCTTCATGCTGCAGGATGTGCTCGACCTTCGACGGGTAAAGCAGAAATATCACACGCATACAGTTCACATCTAGTATCCTCATGCTTGTCAAAACAAGACCATCAGGTACATTTTTAATGTCCGGGTCATGCTGGGAAGGAGCTACATGTCGGATTTGAACCCAGGCCACCTGCTTTGAGGACTATAGGCCCAATCTCCGTTCACCCTCACACACTCACTGACTTTGGTGCGCGTTCCCGGTAAGTCTGTGAGGGCTTAGTGCTGTCCCACTGTGAAATCGCCAAGTGTTTGAGGGATCTCTCGCTGACTTTACGAGCCCTTTATGCACCCTGTCCGTAAGTGGGCATATCTGCAGACTTAACGTGAGGGAATTACCCATAGTTCATAGCATTGTGACGAGAAACATATGATTTCCCGGGGAAGCCCATAACAATTGAAAGGTAAACAAACGCCATAAAACCAAAACGGAAAAAAGGTAGAGACGGTAAAAAAAACAGGAAGGTGAAACCTTACAGTCTAGGGCCTACTAAAAAAGTTTCTTTGGAAACTACAGCTAATTCAGAACTCCTTTGAAAGTCTATAAACAAAAACAAGAGACAGAGAGCATATTAGTCAAATTATATTAATAAGATTAACCTTTATTTTTCCCACAACCAAGACATTTATATATAGGCCTATATTGAGTAGAACTTTTTATAAGCACCATGGCTGAGTGAGTAAAGTAAAAAAAGGTAAAATAAGCTTTGCTACATGAAATCATGCAGTCATGGTAACAGAGAAGTTGCAAAGTTCTGTCCCATTTCTATTTAACCATTGGAGCCCTCGCAGCCTCATGCACTCAATCACTTTCCAGGTGACGTCAATGAAGTCAGTAAGGACTCAGGGTTTAGGGAGGACATCGAGATTCAGCCTGTAGTCTCCGATTATAGGGCGTGCACACTTAAATGTTGTTTCAAGATGGCTGCAACCTCCAGTGTTGAAATGTGAAGCTGCAGTGTACAGGGTGCCAGATAGCCTAGCGGTTATGTTGCACGCCTCATGTACAGAGGCTAAAGTCCTCACAGCAGTGGCCTTAGGTTCCAATCTGACCTCGTCCCTTTGCTGCATGTCCCCCCTGCTCTCTCCACCCATCATTTCCTGTCTCTCTTCAGCTGAAAAAAAGGCAAAAAAAGGCTGCAATTCCTCAAATGTCCATTTGAGGCTTATCCAATAGCTAATTCACAAAGTGTCCCAAGAACAAAGAGTTGCTCTGAGTTACAAAATTCCCAAAATTTCTTAGTCTTGTGAGATTTTCTAAGAGTTTGCCTTTTAAGTTGAGATCCTGGTAGAGATAAAAAAGTTATTCCCATCGTGTCGGAGACCTTACAGAACGCTGCTGAGCTGACAAACAGTGACAGTTGTTCGACTTCAAAACGCCTCCACAGGAACCAATGTGTGACTTAACTGAGCCTACGTCCATGTTTTATACAGTCTGCGGTTTTAAGCAGTCTTGAAATACGCTACCACTGCCAAGTCGTGGTGTCATAAAATCCTGTCAGGCATCAAAAGAAACATTTCCTATTCCTCCATATTGACTGTGGACGACATCGACTTGTTGAGTTTTGGTCGAGAGTCAAAGCAAAGGAGCAGATGTGGCTTCTCAGAGCAATGCTTCGGCGACGGGTTCTCTTTTTGTTTTTTTACTGAGAAAATGATCAGCAACTTTTAGGGACCTACAAAAGGAGTTGCACCTAGCTATGACTAAAGGTCATCCTTGGTGGGCAATCACAACTTTGTCCTGAGCCCGCCCCCCACCGCCATGTTTACTGGAGGGTCAGTGTTTAGTAGTTCCCTTCATCGTGTTTCTTAGCAGACTCTGTTAGTCCTTGTTAGTTTCCATGTGTGTGTTTCTGTGGCCTTCAGTGTGAGTTGTATTGTTGCATGTAGTCTGTTGTGTGTGTGTGTGTTCATTTTAGTGTGTGTTTCTGTACGCAGCCCCAGAGACATCCACACTGGTCCTTCAGCCCTGGCCTGTGTGAGTCTCTTTTATGGGCTTACAAAGAAACTGCCACCTCAGCTCTTTAATGCAGCACTGCTCCTAAACATAGATCTGCTCTGTGCCATTGGCTGAGACAATCACACCAGAGGTTTTACATGTCCTTAACGTCTCCATGTTTGTTGGCTGGTGTGGTTTTTTAGTAGTGATATAAAGCCGTTTTGTTGGAGTGGAAGCGTTGCTCTGAAGGAATGCTGCAGTCCTGTAGTTATGTGCCCAGTCCCGCCCACGCAGCCTTACAAAACCTGCTGTCTTCAGGGCTTTTATAAGCCAAAAATCAGCTGCTCCAAGTCAGCACATCGGCCCAGTTTAACAGTGAAACACTCTTTGTTTCCTTTGGAGGAGAAGAGGGAAACGTCTTATAGATGTTGATCTCTTCTCCTTTAAGTCTGACTTTATTATAGAAATCCAACATGTGTTCATGATGCATGTGATTAGTCCTCCAAATCTGTGACTTGTTCTCTTAAATGTTAGGATTTGTTGTTGGAATTGATGATATGCCCCACCTCTGCTGCACTGCGCTGTACTCACAATCTCTACCACCACCTCAGAACAACTGGGTGCCCCGGCGAGGCGACCAAGGCCCCAAGACCATCGACCAGATCCACAAAGACGCTGAGCTGGAGGAGCACAGGGAGCAGATGAAGGTGCAGCAAGCCCTCGTCTCCAAGAAGGACTCGGGCGGAGGCAGGATGGGTGGAGGAGGCCAGGGCGGTCGTGGGGGCCATCACACCCCAGGCCGCGGTGCTCCTCCCCAGGATGAGGGCTGGAACACAGTGCCCATCTCCAAGAACCGACCTATTGACACATCTCGCCTTAGCAAAATCACAAAGGTAGGAGAGCGAGGTGACCTTCTCAGCTGGTGCTGTCATCACTTCACCTAAATTACAGTTTTACACATTAACCAAATGAAACGGCACTCTTTGAAGTTTTTAACCCACGTGTTAAACAACTGTCTCTTCTTTTAGACTCCTGTTCTTGACTTCAACAATCAGCTTCTTGCCCCCGGCGGTAAAGGCACATGGGGCAGCTGGGGAAAGGGCAGCAGCGGCGGTTCAAGCACCAAACCTGCAGAACCTGGTAGGTTTCCAAGCGTAATGACGTTTACATCCACTAAGTACGTAGATAACTTCCTCAAACTCAACCCTGGATGTGTGTGTGTGTTTTCATTCATAGGCTCAGAGACGGGCGGGCGTCCAGGTGCCAGCACTCTCAACAGGTTCTCCGCCTTGCAGCAGTCTTCGTCCTCCATTTCAGCGGATTCAGACAGACGAGTTCCTCAGAGGTTAGAAACAGAACTAAACCGTCGAAGCGAAACAAGCGCTTTAAGACAGAAACATTCGGTATTTTTTTTTTTTACTCCCCCTGACTCTGCTCTCCCTCTTTTCTCTACGTCTCTACAGGAACAGCTCGAGTCGGGAGCGCGGCGAGAACTACGACCGCTCTAATCGCGGCGGTGACAGATTTGACAGACGGGACGACCGAGATCGCAACCGCCTGCAGGTCACCAAGCGCAGTTTTAGCCGGGAGAATGAAGGACAGAGCCGGGAGAGGGAGCAGCGCGGGTCGGCTGATCCTGTCCGCAGGGTAGCGAGCATGACTGACGACAGAGACCGAGGCAGCAGAGACCGGGGCAGCAGAGACCGGGGCAGCAGAGACAGGGGCAGCAGAGACAGGGGCAGCAGAGACCGAGGCAGCAAAGAGCGAGCCAGCAGCAAAGACGGTGAGAGAAGTGACTCAGAAATAGAGAGAGACCCCGATTGTTAAAGAATGATATTTTAAGTATTCAGCTGAAAAACAAAACCAGGCACCACAAAACATTGTCCAGCGCCCTACGTCCCCCTAAGAGTTTTTCATTTCCTTTCTGTTATGCTCATAAACAGTGAAGCGGGAGAAAACTGCCACCCCCCCACCTCCCCAGACCCCCGCCAAGCCTGCCTTGACTGAAGAAGAGCTGAACAAAAAGTCGATCGCCATCATCGAGGAGTACCTACACATCAACGACATGAAGGTACAGAGTTACGCACATATAGACATATCATTAAGGATTACAGAGGATTCATTTTGTAACCATGTGTTTGTTCTTCTGTCTCCACAGGAGGCCCTGCAGTGTGTGCAGGAGATGAACAGCACTCAGCTGCTCTTTGTGTTCGTACGAAACGGGCTGGAGTCCACGCTGGAGCGCAGCACCATCGCCAGAGAGCACACGGGTCTGCTCCTGCACCAGCTGATCAAGGCCGGCACGCTCCCAAAGCAGCAGTACTACAAAGGGTGAGTGTTGGGGTGAGACTATGTGGAAATTGGGAGTAAGGGCGCACTCACACTGGGCAATCCGTACCTTGCCTAAAGACGCGTCACCCCTTCAGTCCAGTTTGTTTGTCTAGTGTGAGTCCTCTGATTCGGGCTCAAACAAAGAGGTGTGCTTCGGCACGGTACAGTTCATGCACACGCACGCAGGTACACAATGTGGACAGCCTTCATTATGTCTCTAACAAGACTCGTCTCCTCTGTCGCCCCCTGGGGCAGAGTCCCTTTGCACCTTTAAGAAAAAGCTAAAGACCCAGCTCTTTCTGAACACCTACGACCTTGATGATGATGATGCTCTGCCTCTGTTCACTTCCTGTCAGCACCTCTGATCAGTTAGTTTGCACTTCCTGACGTTGTTTCCTCCTCTCTAGATCATTGCTTGTAATTTCTGTGAGAACCAGCTTATTTACTTACATATTGAAAAAGGTTGTTTACGATCGGAGAGTTGCTTTGAGAACAGTTCGGACGATCTCTGGCATGAAATGTGCAGCTTGATATAAAGAGAGTGAAAACTGTAAATGTTATTAGAAAAGCATTTTAGATCAAACTCTTTGAAATGCAAGTTTTGCCTGAAAGCGTGGACAGCAGGATTTTAAATGAGCAGACACCCAGAGGGGCAGGAAGTAAATCAGTGTCTGAAGAGAAATACTCTGTAAACAGTTTCTCAGCCAGAGAAATCAGTTTCCATATGTTTGAGTTAATTTGGCGACATATTGCTCAGATCTGTCTGCTGAGACATGTGGAGCTCCCTTTTCCTCCTTTAAACCTGGACTTTAAAGTGTGTGTGTGTCCTCAGGCTTCAGGAAATCCTGGAGGTGGCCGAAGACATGGCTATAGACGTCCCTCACATCTGGCTGTACCTGGCAGAGCTGATCACGCCCATGCTCCACGAGGGAGGCATCCCCATGGGAGAACTTTTCAGGTACGTCCCCCCCCCCCCCCCCCCCCCCCTCTCTCTCTCTCTCTCTCTCTCTCTCTCTCTCTCTCTCTCTCTCCTCATCACCATGTTTTAAAAAAAATCAACCTGCACGAGAAGACGGCCCGTGGATGTTTGGAATTTGTTCACCAGATGTTTGACCTGCGTTGACCTTTTTTTTTATGTCTCCAGGGAGATTTCAAAGCCTTTGATCCCCCTGGGCCAAGCAGGGGTCCTGCTGGTCCACATCCTCACTTTACTCTGCAAAGGAATGGTGAGACCAGAACAATAATATCCTTATTAGTGTTATCGTACAGAAGAGGGGTTTTTTCTGACTCTTTCCTATGATAGTGGCCTCTGAAACTTTCTCTTCAAACATTTCTTTCTCATCAGAGCCATAAAAAAGCGGGCGCCATGTGGAGGGAAGCTGGCCTCCGGTGGAAAGACTTCCTCCCAGAAGACGTCGATGTCAACAAGTTCGTAACAGAAAAGGTGAGAGGGCTGCTCCGCTTCACTGGCCACAGATGCAATATTCCCTACATTTTATAATACATCTGTTGATATCAAAATTACAGTGAGATGTAAAATATATAATTAATATGTATCAGCGGTGGCGCTGAATGATTTGGCTGTTGTGGTCTGTAAGGCAACATGACCTCACAGACTGGGACACCAATGTAACGCCACCGGGGCACTTATGGCGAGTTAGAGGTTCTTTACCCTGTTATGAAGCTAAAGAGTTGAACCTGTTTTGTGTAATCCAGGATGTGGAGTTCACTCTGGGTGACGAGTCGGAGGAAAGCAACAAGAAGGAGCTGAGCTCCGGAGAGCTGACCAAACAGCTGGAGCGCCTGATGCAAGACCAGGCCGACACCCAGAGGATCTTTGACTGGATCGAGGTACGTAATGGCGCTCCATGTGTAGTTTGTCTCAATCTTTAATCCTTGATTTATGAATAAAATAAGTAAATTCATCCTCTGTGTGTGTGCAGGCCAACCTGGATGAGCAGCAGAGCTCGTCCAACATGTTCGTCAGAGCTTTGATGACCTGCGTCTGCCAGTCAGCCGTTACTTGTAAGTCAACACAAAGATCGAAGATTTACTTTAAGGGCGTGGTTAATGAATGAGGCCCCGCCCCTCTCTCTGATCCCTGTACCCAGCTCTATCTGCTCTATCCCTGTCCTCTCAATGAACGAATCAAAAGCCTTTAAAAATAAAGCCTCCTTATGAAGCTCATCAGCGGCCTGCCCAGGCATCTTTCTGGCCTGTTGTTTAATATCAGGTCACCGTCTTATCAGATGATCCGTTAGCGTCCCTGTCTCTTTACCTCTCATGCACACGTTGCTAGCCGTGTCCGCTCTGCAGGAGATCAGAGAGAGAGACATCCATAAGTGCGTCCCTGTTGTCAGTGGATCTACCGTGGTGCAATGTCTTGTGTTGAATATGAACCTTCTTAAAGCAAGTTGTCTACAGCCGATGACATCCTGCCCTCTAATAGCTGCTTTCACACCTGCAGAAAACTCCTGAAGTTTTCCTCGCTGAGCGTCATGTGTGAACACAAACAGCTGAATGTTTCTCCTCCAGCCTCCTCGTTTTTATTCTGCAGAAAGTCAGAGTGAGCTGATGTGAGAACGCAGCAGGATATAATCAGGAGAATTCACCTGGAGTGAGTGGGAGGGGGTGGTGATGTTTATTCCCTGTGATTGCTGCACGATCATAGACTGTCTGCACGCCACCTCTACCATCTCTGTGCTCTAATGAACCTGCTGCATTATGTTTCCTGTTCTCCAGTATGTTCTTCTCCACTCTTTAGTTCAGATTGGGATTATGTTGAACTGCATGTAGCATTGATATAAAGACAAATATTCTCATTTAAGCATTGTGTAGCAGACTCTGATGCATCATCCACTTCTTCTGCGTCTTACCTCAGTAGACCCTCCCCCCCTGCCCCCCTCTTGTCTGACAGGGATAGTCTCCCAATGTGAGGTTCATGTGTGAACAACCAGGTCAGGAGAATATCCGGAGCAGTCCTCCTGGAGTGCAGATGGAAACCGCTTTAGTTTAGGATTGTTAACAATGAGCCTCCATGAGGAACATTTCATTAATCATATTATTTAGACACAGAAAGATCCTAACCTATTACAAATGTATTTCATAAACAGTACGCTGTGCGTCTTTGTGGTCTGGTGTGATACAGTTTCCCTGAAATTATTTCCTGCAGGTGAGAACCCGTTCAAGGTGGATGCTGAGCAGATCAAACAGAGGGCCAAGCTGCTGCAGAAATACCTGAAGGACGAGCAGAAGGAGCTGCAGGCTCTGTACGCCCTGCAGGCCCTGATGGTGGAGATGGAGCAGCCCGCCAGTGAGTACAACCTCTGATATCTCTAAACCTCTTTCACTCTCAGATGACGTTGTTATCTTTGTGATTTTGAGGTTTTAATTGACTCTCTCTCTCTCTCTCTCTCTCTCTCTCTCTCTCTCTCTCTCTCTCTCTCTCTCTCTCTCTCTCTCTCTCTCTCTCTCTCTCTCTCTCTCTCTCTCTCCCACCTCGCCATCAGATCTGCTGCGGATGTTCTTTGACACCCTTTACGACGAGGACGTGATCAAAGAGGAGGCCTTCTACAAGTGGGAGTCCAGCAAAGACCCCGCAGAGCAGCAGGGCAAGGGCGTGGCCCTCAAGTCCGTCACTGCCTTCTTCACTTGGCTCCGTGAGGCCGAGGACGAGGACGAGTCCGACAACAGCTAGGGCCTGCTGGTCGGAGCCGGGCGGGGGGGAGTTCGGGGGAGGATCCTCGGGACGAGTGTGAATGTTTCGTGGAGGACTCAGACGACCTTCTGCATAAACAGAAAAAAAACGAGAGAAAAAATCTTCACCTGGGAGAGATTGTATTATGGATCGTACATTCGATCGTGTTATTTTTTTTTGGTTTTCATTCTTTTTGATTTTTTTTCTTGAGCAAAGCGAATGTCTTTTTTTTAAATCAATGAAATGGCGAGGTGAGATGTCGGAGATGGCGTTGTGTCCTTCAGTATTTTTTTGAGGTTTATTCCCTTCTCCTGTTTTTTTTTCCAAACGGCTGTTCATCGCCACGGCAACACTATTCGAGACACTTTGCTTAACGACAGATTTAAAAACAAAAACAAAAAAAAAAAGCTGTTCATATCTATATTTTTGATGACTTCATCGTGTGACGACACGGCGAGCACTGTCACGTCACAAGTTCGGATCTTCATGACGTCGCTCATGTAGAGACGGTTCGCTTTGGTTCCTTCCCCGTGTTGGATGATTGGAGTGAGTGTTTTATAAAAAAAAAAAGAAAACTACAAAGAAAAGTGGCGAGCGCTGTCTAACGGACATTTCACACGGGAGCTGAAGCTGTTGGACTCTCGAGGACTAAACGCTTCCTTAAAGAGGACGGCGTCACTTTCTGGGGGGGAGGGGCTACTGACATTGACCATTTTGCTGCTTGGGGATGGCGATGCTTCCCTGACGCCCCCCAATGACACACCCCCCCCCCCCCCCCTCCTCCTGTGTCTGTTTCACGTGTTTCCTGCGCTTCAGAAAACAAACGGTGGACGCGAGCACGAGCGAGGGCTCACGGCTGCACCCTCCCACCGAGCCGGTCGTCAGATTTTTAAAGAATTAAATATCGCTATAGAAACATGAAAAATATAAAGTAAAAAAAAAATCCACTTTTACGAAAAAGGACTTCAGAGTTCAACAGTTCGCCTCCTGGCGCCATCTCTGCTTCCCCGAGTGGAGATGCCCTTCAGGAGCGTTCTGTAAATATATACGACGGATCTTTTCTTTTCTGTACTCGAAGAAGAAGAAACGCTCTTCTCCCTGTATTTATATTTTTCTCTCCGCAGCTGGCAGAAGGTGCTTGTAATTATCCAACCCGAGTCATTGATTACAGTTTAATTGAAAATGTGTAAATACTTTTTTGCTTTACTTTATTAAAAAAAAGATATTTAATTAAAGAAAATGAATGCCTCTTTTCACATCCAGAACTGGAAGAGCTAATAAAGATCGTTGCCAATAAAAGAGAAACTTCTCGCTCCTCGTGCTTTTTGTGGAGACCGATCGGATGGACCGATGTGACCTCACAGAGAAAAGGCTTTGATCATTCTCTGTGTTTCAAGGTTTGTGTCTTTACAGTTTGGAGTTAAGAGTTAACTCCTGTCTGCCCGGACTCCCTGGAGAAAAAGGTCAAAGGTAACTTGAAGATGTTCATTCTTAAAGGTGACATATTCTCCTCCTCTTCAACCAGTTTAAATAAGTCTCAGAGCTCCTCAAAACATGTGTGTAGTTTATTTTTCTAAATCCACTCTGATCCTGTATTTGATCATGTCTATAAACCCCTCTATTTCAGCCCTGCTCAGAACAGGCTGTTTCTGTGTCTGTACCTTTAAATGTAAATGAGCTGTGTCTGACCACGCCCCCTCTCTGGAAGGGCTTGGGTGGTCTCTGGCTTTCTCGCTCCATGTCCTATTGTGTACGGTGAGAAGGCAGACTCAGAGGGCAGAACAAACACCTAGCTGTGGGAGTGTCACCCACCTGGGGGAGGGGTTACTGCCCTTTGTGATGTCATGAAGGGAAAATCTCCAAACAGCCTGTTTGAGCACACATTTTCTGAAAAGTGGAGCAGGCACAAGATGGAGAGGATGGACTTTTCTCATCATTGGGGGTTTTATAGACAGACTAAAGACACATATTAGAGTTGTGGAAACATTTTGCTGAATATGTGACCTTTAAGAAGCAGAAAACAAAAGATAAGATCAGATATACCTTTTTGTCCCCAAAGGGAAATTCATCACTCTCATGCTCTGCCCCCCTGCATCAGCTACAAATAGAAAGTGTGGTTGTGCTGGAAAGCTTCTAAATGCATCCCAAAGACAGTGTGTGTGTGCGCTAAGCAAACTTTGCAAAACAAATAACGGAGAGACAAACTGACCCAGCTCCTCCACATTCCCACATTTTTACTTTCTCTCTCCGCTTCACCTACACACTTTTTACAGAGTCACCTTTTTTTTTTTTTTTTTTTTTAACCAAAACACCCACACTCGCCACGCACATCAGACCTACAGCACAAACCTTTTGTTGTGAGTGTGTGTAACCTCACACAACGCTAGGCCATCTTTTTGAACCACCCTTATCGGCTTATCTCACTTGTTACGAGACCTGCTCTCTCTCCCTGAAGCCTCTGGGCGATCGCCTTATCTCTAACCTGCTCTCTCTCTCTGCTGCTGTATCATCGCCCTGTCAGCAGGACGCAATACTCAGGTTGACATTTGTTAACACAATTGCATCACAAGTGGACAGATCATACCCCTTCATGTAAAAAGAAGCATTTGAGGATATTATTAATGTAATCAAGAATAGCATTTTTTACTTGCCATGTCTGCAGGGTTACATCAATCCCTCCTCTAATTCTGAACATGAAAGGATTAGTTATGGGTGTAATAATGCACCTGAAGGATAATCAAAAATATAAAGTCATAGGGTTCAGGGTTTTGTTCGTCACACTGTCCACCTCTATGTTCCAGAGCTGATGTTGCATGTCTGACATCTCCACTAGAGGGAGCCATTGCACTGTAAATGCTCCCAACGTTTAGTTACTGTAGTCGTCATGACATCCTGGACGTCCATCATCTTTAACGACGGTTCCCTACCTTTATTCCCTTGGAACACCTCTCTCATACATATGTGAGGAAAGCTGAGCCCCCCCCCCAAGGACCCACATGAAAAAAGTGTCTAAATTAACAATCCTAATTGTCTCCATTATTATATATTATATATATTATATATATATATATATTATACCGCTGTTTTTCTTCATTCAGCCACCACACACATCGGGCTGAGCCATCTGCTATGCTCTGGACCAATCAGCCGTGTGTGCAGGCCTATGGTGCAGGCTCTAAACCAGGACTTGATTGCTTTGACCTTTTCCCCTCATATGACGTTAGCAGCATTTCTGATGTCTCTCAAACCTTTCTCTGACCTCCGGGGGAAACCAAAGAAGAAGATGTCCTTTATTCATTTATTTTAAACTTTGTAAAATGTTTGAGAAATCTTATGTCTTAATTGTTGCGATTGCTAAACATTTTAACTTTGGAGCTTTAAATCAACAATCCTGAGAGCAGGAACAACATGTAACAGGATTTCCACCGAGAGGCTCTCTCTCTCTTTCTCTCTCTCTAGCTGCCTCTCCTCCTCTCCTGAGTTTTTCTCAGCACCCTAAACCTCTTTGATCTGACCCCAGCATCCATGGCAGCAGCAGATCTGAACCACGTGATACTAAAGTATATAGACACTCAAACACACACACGCACACACAAAACCACCTCAACTGACTCCTTTCAATGCGAAGGAGTAGCGTCTCTACTCCGAGCTCCTCCAGAATGTCAGAGTTCCTCCCCCTCTCTCTAAGGCTGAGCCCAGACGCCCTCCAGTGGAAACTCGTTTCAGCCGCTTGTATCTGAGATCTAATTCTTTCAGACACTGCAACACCTGTTGGTGTGACCTGATAACTGCTCTCATATCTGGCAAACCGAGGGGCGTCCAAAACGGTCGTGTGGGGGTGTCTTAAAACCGCCTACCTTCTCTGGTCCAAACAAATCCAGAGCATTCAGGACCAGAATCTAAAGTTAGAAGGAGGACATACTGGCTGCTGCATTGTTGTCAGAGAAGCCAGCACTTCAACATAGCATGTTTCATTAATGTCTGATCATATAGTAAGCTCACTTTATCATTTCACTCACTACACATGTCACTGATTGGACCTTTAAGTGTTTTATTTTCATTCCATTTCCTCTCTCTGCCCTCCGCAGCCCTAATAGTCCATGTCCCCCTGGCGACCCCCCACTTTGACATCTGACCTGCTGTTTCACCCTGATGAATCATGTTTTAAAACTCAGTCTGCGCGAACAAAAGATAAAAGTCCTCGACTTCATGTTCCACGCCACATCAGCAGATCTAATCAGTGAACTTATCGGGAACACGAGGTGATCAAATTAGAAACGTGTCGTTATCAGTGTGATGAACGGGACCAGTTGAATGAAAAGAAAAACTCGCTGCTGCCTCTTCTCCCTCCCACGTTGTCACGGTGACGGAGACAGCTTGGACAATCGATTAAAAAAAGAGACAAGATGACTCCGGGTACGGAAACAGTTTCCTCTTGAACGTCTTCATGAAGGCGCAGTGTTTGTGCCTTTCAGCTCCGTCCCCGTGGACTCTGTCTGGCTCCCTTACATAACGGAGTCCCCTGCTGCATTATCAGACAGATACACTCCAGTTATGATTAGAAGACACACGCACATGTGCACACACTTGATCTTTAGCACAGCATCATAAATAATCCCCTGAAATAAACTGTCAATAATTAATCTCTGAGATTTAACCTGTTTGTCCATCATTGTTTACTGAACATTTTCACACTCTCAGGTCTTTATTATTTGTTTCAGCTATATTTCATCTTCACACTTGGCTCCATAGTTTTGCTACCTGTTCAGGTGCAGGTCGTCTCCTAAAGGCCTGCGGGTCATCGTGTATTTATGGCGTGCAGTAAAAGATGATTAGCAGCTGCTGTGATCGCAGACAAGCACTATGAGTTGATCTTCAGGAAGGTTAGAGGAGCATAACTCCAGCCTGAACACACAGTATCATGGAAGTGAAAAGAGCGGCGATCTCGGCTCTACTTGTGCTGGTGGCGTTTGGATCGTGTCACGCCAAAGGTAAAGATGAAACTCTTCACTTTCTTTTGTTCCGTTATGCTGAATGCAACATCCTTTGACTTGACTAAGCTTTTAAACGTAGAGCTCCGATAGAATCAATGCTTCTATCTGATGTTCGCTTTCTTAGGAAATACTCCTCAAGTGTCACTAAATCCTCCCTGAACCCAAATCCTTAATCCCTAAATCCTGAACCCTTAGAGACTTTGTTGATGTCACCTGGAAAGTGACTGAGTGCATGAGGCTGCGAGGGCTTGAAAAGTTTAAATAGGAATGGGACGGCACTTGTGAATCCTCTGGAACCATGACAGCGCGCTGCAGGTTACTCACCTTAACTTTTTATTTGATGTGTTTTACGTTCCTCACAGCCAAGGCGCTGAAAAAAAAGGAGGAATGCTCTGTCTCTCTCTCTTGTATTTATTTGTTAAAAAGGACATATGATCCCCCTTCAAAAAGTCTCCTGTGGTCTAAATGAAACATCTGTGCTAAACCAGCTCTCTCAGAACGCTCCGTTTTGGTGTGTGTGTCTCTTTAAATGCAATGAGCCCCCCCTGAGTTTTCCAGGTAGACATCACTCTTCTGTAGCGAGAATAAAAATGGCGTACCTGCGCAAAAGCTTTGCTCTATGCTGGGGGTGGAGTCCATGGGTAGAGATACCAGGGGAGGGGAGGGGAGGGGATTTTTTATCAGAATCCCACTGTGACATCACAAGGAGAGCATATTTCTCTGTGTTGTAAGACTTATGCAGACCACAAATAAAGGACTGGATGGGTTTATTTCACATTTTGTGGGTCAGTAGACACTCAGGTTACCCAAATAAATGTTCAGAAACACTGTAGAAGTGGATTTTTCACAATATGTCCCCTTTAATGAACATGCAGCTGCAGAGTTCTGAATTAGCTCCCCAATAAACTTTTTTAGTAGAGCTGTTAAAAGAGTGTTACAAACCAAGCAGTAACCTCCAGTGTTGATGCTGAAGTGTAAAATCCTGCAGTTCCTCGATTGTCCACTAGAGGCTGGCTGCAGAAGCACAGGAAGTCACATACACACCCATTCTAAAAAGCCTGTTTTTACAGATGTATGAACTGACAAAGAGAGGAAGTGAGACAAGACGGGAAACACTGGGGGCGAGAACTACAAAATAAAACAGGAAACACAAAAGACTAAACTAGGGAGATGCTCACACAGGGAAACGAGCAACAGGAATATATGGATCCAGGAAGTAGTAGAAATTTATATCGGGGATTAAAGCAACACAAGGGATTATTGCAAAATAAAACAGGAAGTGAATTCTAAACACTGAAATAAACAAACTATAAAAGTAAAGAAGAACAAAAGATAACTTCCAGTCCTTCAAACCCAAACTAAAATTAAGATAAAAACTTAACTATGAAATCATGATCTTTTAATTCAGTCAGACTTTTCTGACAGTTTCTGTTTTTAAAATAATCACAGCTCATTCAAGGCGGACGCTCTCCTCTCTGTCTTTCGCCCTCACTTCAGGTTCCTCTCTTCTTCATAACTCCAGCGTCATCCTTTACAGAACTTCACACCTATTGCACACTTTGCATTTGTTTTGCCTGCAAACTTTTTCAAAGCAGCACACTCAGTTCTTGCAAAGTTATGCAACCGGCTGCTATCAGCGTTGAAGTGGACTGCTGTATCAAACTGGCTGTTACAGCACAGAGACGATGATCAGCTGGAGCAGATAAGAGAGCATGTGAAAGAGGCTTGGCAAACAAACAAACATACACACACACACACACACACACACACACACACACACACACACACACACACAGTCCCAAAAGGCCCCACCAAAGAGCAGTGTGTTGATGTTGATGCTGCTCACACTGATCTCTGCAGGATGCACCGAGCGTGTTCAAAGAGATCTCACACCTGCACTCGGATACATGATGTACTAAAAGCTTTAGCTGTGCTTTAATCTGCACGTTTCAATCGACACTCACTGTTTCACCAAAGACGTGTTTGACTTGTCCTGACGTTTAGAGAAAACAAACGGCATAAATATAGCTTTTTTTTCACCGATCATACAAAGATGTTCCACCATACCTGATGTGATCTGTGTGTCCATAGTTGAGGAGGAGAACCCCGAGTTCTGGAGGTCTCAGGCCCGACAGACTCTGCAGTCAGCGTTGGACCGTAAACTCAACACCAATGTGGCCAAGAACATCCTGTTTTTCCTCGGCGATGGTAGGTTACACAACTGGTCAACATCTCCCCCTAATGACACTCCGGTCTGGAGTGTCTGAAAGGCTAAGAGGCAGGAATTCGGCTCTGACCTGGTTAGGTATAATTAGGGCTTTTCTCCCCCGTTTCCCGTCTGATTCATCAAAGTGCAGCACAAAAGAAATCACAAGAAAAAGAAAGGAGCAAAGCACAATGAGACTTTGATGTTTGCATCGAGACCCCTCTGCAGATACACATGACGTAAGAGTAGAGGCTAAAAGTAGTGCGTGTGTGTGTGTGTGTGTGTGTGTGTGTGTGTGTGTGTGTGTGTGTGTGTGTGTGTGTGTGTGTGTGTGTGTGTGTGTGTGTGTGTGTGTGTGTGTGTGTGTGTGTGTGTGTGTGTGTGTGTGTGTGTGTGTGTGTGTGTGTGTGTGTGTGTGTGTGTTATGTTGTGTTGTGTTGTGTGCATCAGGTATGGGAATCACGACCTACACAGCGGCTCGTATCCTCAAGGGACAGCTTCAGAACCAGACAGGAGAGGAGACAGTGATGACCATGGACACCTTCCCTCACGTGGGACTAGCAAAGGTAACACGCTCACACACTACGGAGGATACCAAGACAGTTACCTGAACACAGGGATGGGACACCTGGTGCGATAATAATATCCTGATGAACATGTACATGTTACTCACTGACAAAAAAGCATGTTTATAAAGTTTGGATTTAGAAAGGTGTAATCCTCCTGAATTGTGGGTTTTCCCTGTTGGGTGGGGGTGGAGGGGTCTTAAGGAAGAAGGCATGACTTTAAAAGGACCAAGCATGATTAAACTATCCAAGATGGCCGATTAGGTACTGAGTCCGAAACATTTGTCTTTATATAAATGAATATAATGGCTAGCAGGGATCAGGGGCCCCATGAAACATGAATATAATTTCATATTTGAAAAAGAATGAACTGAGGTTTGAATATTTTAGGGTCCCTGTCAGTCCTGGTATGGGTCCTAACTTTTATCCTCCATACAACACCCTTATGGCGAGCAAAAAAGAGTAGGAAGTGGCTTCATTTCATGCACTAAAGTCGAACCGGTAGTGCTGCAGTTGCAGGATATAGTTGTAATAACCCCCCACATGCACACACGTGTGCAGACCTACAGTGTGGACTTCCAGATCGCAGACAGCGCAGCCACAGCCACAGCGTACCTGTGTGGAGTGAAAACCAACCTGAACGTCATCGGTGTGAACGCTGCGGCTCGCAACGGCATCTGCAAGACTCAGAAGGGCAACGAGGTCACGTCCATCCTGAAGTGGGCCAAAGACGCTGGTAAGACCACCACACGACACAAACACGCTCTGCTGAATCCAAGCAGCAACCTCCGGTGTTGAAATATGAAGCTGGTGATGAAGTTTAAAATCCTGCAGTTCCTCGAGTGTCCACTAGAGGCTGGCTGCAGAAGCACAGGAAGTCACATACACACCCATTCTAAAAAGCCTGTTTTTACAGCTGAGATGAACATGTTTACAGCCTGGTTCAAAAAAACAAATAGGTCAGCATTTATAGCTTTATGGCTCATTTGCAATGCCTGTCCCCTGATCGTTTTTAAAAATACATCAAAAATAAAACTTCAGACACCCAAGAGACGTCATAAAAGAGAGAAACTCCTCACATAATTAAAATAAAACACAGACAAATTAATTCAAGGATACAATAATACAATTAAACTTCTTTATGTGCCCTTGTCTTTTTTTTTTAAAAGCACTATAATTATGGTAACCATGGTAACCTTTGTACTACAGCCTGTTACAGGGTGTAATGTGTAAACAAGTCTGCAGGCTTAGAGATTGAATCACTGTTAATGAATGAACTATGATCTTATTACTGATCCTCTTATTGGTGAAAGTTTTTCAAACAAGATTCTGAAGTGAAATAAAGGAGAGGCGGCATCTTCCAGAGAAAAAGGGTGAGGGTGCGAGAGGACAAGAGAGAGAGAGAGGTGCAGATGAATGACTCTCTTAATAACTGTCTGCAGTAGAAAGAGACTCTTATTCGACTCCAAATGTTTAATTTCTGACCAATGGCAGCACAGAATAAAACTGAAGGGAAAATAATGGTGGACGTCTTCAATCCGAGCAACAAATGGGATTCTGTGACTCGATGTCAGCTAGCAGGCTGATACCTCACTCTGCCCTGCAGCATCACAGTTTCACTCAGGCTCTCGACAAAAGAAAATCCCTCGAGTTTCATACAGCCTCTGCAAAACCCTGATTTTACAGCTGAGCGCTCTGCTGCGAGCAGCGGAGTCTCGTCTGAGCGATATTACAGCAGCCACCGGGGAGCTGAGAGCACCAGCAGCCCGCGCAGGCTGCAGGTTACACTGCAGGATAATGTGCTGCACAGGGGAACACCTCCCCGCTTATCATGTTTCTGTGACACAACACATGAGCCCTGACCCCAGTAAAGCACTTTGAGAACTGACAATCAGGTGTGTTAATGTGGGTTACATAACACAATTTTTTTTTTAGTCTTTGATCAAATAAAACACACACGTCATTAAAGGTCCAATCAGTGAGATGTGTAGTGAGTGAAATGATAAAGTGAGTTTACTATATGATCAGACATTAAAGAAACATGCTATGTTGAAGTGCTGGCTTCTCTGACAACAATGCAGCAGCCAGTATGTCCTCCTTCTAACTTTAGATTCTGCTCCTGAATGCTCTGGATCTGTTTGGACCAGAGAAGGTAGGCGGTTTTAAGGCACCCCCACACGGCCGTTTTGGACGCCCCTCGGTTTGCCAGATATGAGACCAGTTATCAGGTCAAACCAACAGGTGTTGCAGCGATAGAAGTGATTGTACCCGACCTAAAAAGCCTCTGCATGTTTCTAATAAACTCCACGAGCAGAAACGTGCTCAAACTAGGATCAATATTGGAGATGATTTTGAAAAATGGAGAGAGGTTAGAACACAGAAAGGTTTACAGACCGATGCAGAGCTGGATAAACACTGAAGCTTCAGTGTCCACCACATGGCAACCTGTGTGAGCATCGACTCTAGAGAGGAGGGGGGGGGGGGGGGGGGGGGAAACAGCTCTCTATGATGTTTTTAATTCAGACTGCAGTACCAATTTTAAACACTAGGTGTCAGAGTTACATATTGCTCCTTTAAAGGTCCAATGGCAAAGACGATGTTCTCAAATTGTCAACATAAAGTGTGATTTCTTATTTATGGTGGGACGTAATATTAAATATTTGTATAACAGGATGCACAAATAGCTGAGAATTTAAATTCATACTGTGCAGACAAAAAATACCTGATTGAGTTTGAATATCAACGTACTTAATTAAAATGTTTGTAGAATTGTGAGACAAACAGTGAAAATCGTTGCAGCCTGTTGCTTCCTGCACGACAGCCAATCACAGGCTTAAGTACATATAGCATTATGCATTTCTACAACACATTAAGCCTGACATGAAACAATCTTGCAGGCAAGTCTGTCGGCATTGTGACGACCACACGGGTGCAACACGCCACCCCCGCAACCAGCTACGCCCACAGCGCCAGCAGGAAGTGGTACAGTGACGCCGACGTGCCTGCAGGTGCCAAGAAGGATGGCTGCACTGACATCTCCTCCCAGCTCCTCAACAACACAGACATAGATGTGAGGTCCTTCAAAACAAATGCCCTCCACACATACAGTTTTAAAACGATGACATCATATTTAAATATCCTTGTGTGTGCCACTGTGTGGGTTTCCAGGTGATCATTGGCGGGGGTAGAAAGTACATGACCCCTCGGTACACCAAGGACCCAGAATACCCTGCAGATTTCTCCTCCAGGGGCAAAAGAAGAGATGGACGCAACCTCATTGAAGAGTGGAAGAACATGAAGCGAGAAAAGGTAACTCTTCTGTCGGAGCAGAGGAAACGCTCTGAAAGGACACATATTCTCCTCCTCTTCAACAAGTTTAAATAAGTCTCAGAGCTCCTCAAAACATGTGTGTGAAGTTTTGTGTTCTAAATCCACTCTGATCCTGTATTTGATCATGTCTATAAACCCCTCTATTTCAGCCCTGATCAGAACAGGCTGTTTCTGTGTCTGTACCTTTAAATGTAAATGAGCTGTGTCTGACCACACCCCTCTCTGAAAGGACTTGGGTGTCTCGGTCTTTCTCGCTCCATGTCCTATTGTTTACGGTGAGAAGGCAGACTCAGAGGGCAGAACAAACACCTAGCTGTGGGAGTGTCACCCACCTGGGGGAGGGGTTACTTTCCTTTGTGATGTCATGAAGGGAAAATCTCCAAACGGCCTGCATGTTTCCATTTTCTGAAAAGTGGAGCAGGCAAAAGAGGATGGACTTTTCTCATCATTGGGGGGTTTGTAGACGGACTAGAGACACATATTAGAGTTAGAGAAACATGGTGAAGTGGATTTTACAGAATACGGTATGTGACCTTTAAGTAGAGCAGCTTCTTCAGGGTGGAGTGTGAGCTAAAACGTAGGTTGCAAAATTGCAACCGCAGCAATGTGTGAAACTACTAACTACACGCAGAGTAAAAGCTTTGCTTTTGCTGCAGCCTACTTTGAGAGCTTTGTCACCTCGCTGCTCAAGCTGGCCGGATCCCAATCCTAAATTAACAACACACGGTGGTAACATTGAGCCATACTCACACAGGACAACATCCCCTTGAGACCTAATAATGACAAAGTGATCCTCCAACATGTGCCCATGGGGGGAATTCATGCAGGATGATAAGTAAACGGTATTTGATTTCATACTGAAAACAAATGTTTCACTTTTAAATCCCAAGACTTGAGTGTCAACATCGCTCTCTCTAAAGAGCTACAGTTTTTAAATGAAAGGAACTGTGGAGCTCAGAATTGTTCATGCCACTGTTTTTGAGAACAGCTGATCTCATGTAAGCCCTCATTAGCTGATGGCCAGCTGATTTGATTCAAAACATCCTATTGGCTAATTGCACTCATGCCGCCTTATTTAAGCTGCTCTCTCTGCATGCCGCTCCTCCACCCCAGCTCCTCCTTAATGCGTTCTGACTTAATGTCATGCTGCTCTGTTTGGGTTATCGCTGCCTCTCTCTCCTCGCCTTAGTCTTTCCACATATGAACTGGAAGTAAAGGAATGCGTGCTGCTCCTTCCTCATGCTCTCCACGTAGCCTAAGCACGTAGACGGGCAGGAGATCCCAGAGCAGAGCCATAACGTCAAATATAAATGATTGTAAAAACACATTTTTCTTGACTGAACTGAACATAATCGAGGAAAACAGAGCAAAACAGAAAGTGACTCATACAGTAAGCAAACACTTGACCCCCTTCCTCCCACTCAGTGTGTAAATCTGTATGTGCTGGGTGTCACACAGGTCGCCCGCTACGTGTGGAATAAAAACGATTTCGATGCTGTCGACCCTGAAACTACGGACTACCTCATGGGTGAGTGTTTTGCGCTTCTTCTTCTCCTCAGAGAGAATCATGAAGGTAACGCTCTCCCAGAGCTCAGCCTTGGTTCTGCTTACTCGTCTCTTTTTTACCTGTGATGTCAGTCCTTCAAACTCTTCTCAGGTTTTCCTTCAGCTGCTGTTCTTGACCTACAGCTGAGGCTGCTTGTCAAATCTGTGGTCAGGAAAACAGTTTGGTTTACGTCAACACGCTTTATAAATCCAACATGTAGGTTTAGGCTCTTTAATAGTTTGTTTCTAAATGCTCCAGTATTTCCTGTATGTGATGTTTCACTTGTTGTTTGATGCACAGCAGGCTTCATTTACAGTATCATTATATCTGTCAAATCTGTGTCTTTCTCGTCATGTGTGACGGGTTAAAGGAAATGTAACGAGTCCTTCTTTTGGACTTTGTGCTCCCTGATGCTACAGAGCGTACAGAGACTTGAATCGCTCGTGTGCAGAAAATAGCTTTAGTAGTAGGAGGAGGAGGATTGGACTTCCCCTCTTCTGCTTCACATCCACTGTAGGCGGATGAAACTGATGACTGTATCCCTACATCGGAAAATAAAATGATTTTTGCATCTTTTCTATCCCCAGCTCTGTTTGAACCGGGTGATCTGCGCTACGAGGCGGAGAGGGATCCAAGAATGGACCCATCCATCGTTGAGACTACAGAAAAGGCCATCCGCATCCTCCAGAAAAACCCTAAAGGCTTCTTCCTATTAGTGGAGGGTGAGGAAAACAGCTTGGCCCACCTTCCTCACACTCCCCCTCACCTAATCAGACAAAGGTTGGGTAATGAAATCTCCTGAGAGGTGGTGCTTCTTCTAAAAATAGGTGGAAAAACACGTGGCAGGTCACACTGGATCAATGGAAGCATTGATTCTGTTGATGTGGTCCCAAGTGGTAATTAAATGAACACACTGGTGATTGTTGGTCTTTACAAAGTTAGTAAGAGCGTCTATAACGCCATGCAGCACTGATATTGAGGTTTTTCTTGGAGTTAATCATCATGGTGTGTGCTGTAGAAACAGCATTCAACAGCACAGCACGTTGTGGAGCAGTGTGTAGCTGCAGTGGATCCACTTATTTGACATTGATTCCGCATACTGCTCAATGAGTTTGCCGCAGTGTGTTTGCTCGGCCGCCTCATCCATCTCTCCTTTAATCTGAGGCAGCCGTCGGGGGACTTCACGGCACTACTGAGTGTCTTCACAATGACTTTTAAAATAACAGGCAAATGTATAAATAGACGCAAGCATATGGTGCACCCAATCACTGACAGCTCACAACGTAATAACCCAAAGTCTACTTCACTTCCCAATACGGGGATAGAGAGGCCAGGAGCAGAGATATACAAGATGAATCCTGCAGCAAGACTGAGGATCTCTGCAGAAGTGAGTTTTATCTGAAATGCTAATCTTTGTAAGAGCATTTGAAGACTGAGGCTCAGGTCTCTTTGTCATGTTCAGTATTTAGTGAAAATGTTTTTGTCTAATTAAAAACACAGAGATCGGAGAGTTGATTTGAACGAAACTTTCTTCAAAACATTTAAAGAACGTCCTTAAAAATAAAGATGGAGTCAGTAGAAATGTTTGTAAACATTTAAACTGAATTGTATCCTCTCCTAAACTCACCTGCTGCGCTGTCATTGGCTGGAGGAAACACACCAGCTCCGCCCAGAAACGTCCTTTGTCAACCAGAACAAACCAGAACAGTAAAATCCAGTCAGAGGACAGAGTCTCTGCAGACACAGTCACCACCACACATGTACGGAGGCCCAGAAGGGACGATGGAGCAGCTTTACTTTACTAAGTATTTTATTTTGAAGGTCCCTACATAAGTCTGTATTTTATTTTGAAGGAAGAAGCTGCTGACTCCATCTTAAAGATCAGTTGTCATCCCTCCCTTATTGTTCCAAGAACCATCAGAAACCATTACTTGATCATCTCTCCTCATTAACCCCCCCCCCTCTCCCTCTCTCTGTGGTCAGGTGGCCGTATTGACCAGGCTCATCACGATGGCAGAGCGTACATGGCGCTCCACGAGACGGTTGCATTGGACAACGCCATCGCCAAAGGCCTCGAACTCACCAAGGAGCAGGAAACTCTCACCATAGTGATGGCTGACCACTCGCACCCTTTTACCCTCAATGGATTCCCATTTAGAGGGCAGAGCATTCTGGGTAATTATGACATCACTTCCTGTACGGAGTAAGATCCCTCAAAAAAGTGTTCGATATCAGAAATGTCTAATTTGATTTGAACCTGCAGACAAACTCCTTTTGAGGCACAATGATTTTCTTTCGCACCTCCAGGTGTGTTTTTGTCTGTTCCTGTGTGTGTGTGTGTGTGTGTGTGTGTGTGTGTGTGTGTGTGTGTGTGTGTGTGTGTGTGTGTGTGTGTGTGTGTGTGTGTGTGTGTGTGTGTGTGTGTGTGTGTGTGTGTGTGTGTGTGTGTGTCATGCCTGCCCTCTCTCTGCTTCAGTGTTCGTCTTCCGCCAGCAGCTTGACATTTCCCTGCTTTCTCTCCTCTGCAATTACAGCCCGGGTAAACACGTATAACTGCAGCCTCTCTCCCCCTCGCCTTTCTATTTCAGTCCCTCGATTCCTCCTCGTTTTCTCCTCCTGCTGCCCATCTCTGACCATCAACACCGACACCTCTCTCTCCCCCCTCCCTCTCTTTCATTATTCTCTCGAAGTCCTCCTCGCTCTGTCGATCTCCCCTGCCTGTTAATCTCCCTTTGGATCGTCCCTTTATAGACCTGACTTACTCCTTTACTTTTGTTCCTTCAGCTCTCCGTCTCATCTCACTCACTGTTCCCCGTCCTTTACCTGAGGGCTTCAGACCTGAGATGAACCAGCTGCAGGGACAGGAGGGGTTACTCAGTGACTTACTGGTTGCACACTGAGCTGTGTGCTGTAGTTTTGGACCCTTCTGAAACTTTCCATCTGACATGGGACTGAAATAATCCATAATATCCCTAACATGGCTCATATTACATAAATGAATACTCTAAAGCCTGATTTAAACTTCTGCCTTGAAGCGTACGCCGTAAGCTTGCTTAGCCCTGAACCTACGCAGAGTCTTACCTACGTACCTTGACGTGTGACTCCTTAAAAATGTGACCATGCATCGAACCAACGCAGACTACAAGCCCTGTGATTGGTCCCCTGAGTAGTATCGTATTTCCTGCATTCACAACATCTGACTCAGCTGATTCAGTGGTCTTACATTTCATCTCCTCTCTTTTCTACTTCAACTGCTGCTTAATATTAATCATCAATACGCTCGGTTTCCGTCCCCATGGTTTCCTGTAAAAAAACAAACAGAGAATGTGGAGGAACCAGAAACTGGCGAAGTAACTAAGAGTGGTTTCACACTGTGGACACTGACCCAGATCCCACTAGACCTGACCCCAAAGTCTGGTTCATTTGATCAGTGTGAACACAAACTTGCAGGACTCTGGTACCGTACCCGTACTCAAGTACAGTCCGAGGAAGATGTGAACACAACCGTGCTCAAACGAGGAAGTGGACGTACTTCTAAACGTCTCCTGGTGTTTCAAAAACCGTCATATCCGCACAACACGGGCCCGTTTCATCCTCTGAGCTGCACGGTGGTTGCCATGGTTACTTTTTTCCTCTTTCTGCTTCTTGCAAACCGACTACGTGCATACTGCCCCCTGCTGGATCGGACTGTGTACATATGCAGGTGTACCCGGGTACAGAACAATGTTACTGATGTGAACGCAGACCAGCGGGGGGAGAGAGGAGGGGGGAACAATCGTGCCTCATGTGAAAACGCCATAAAAAACTGCAGCGTCAACAAGTGTTTTAGTCGGAGTATTGAAGAGCTATGCAGACGCACCAACGCACACGTGTGGCGTAGCTGTGTAGATTCAGCACAGACGTATAAAATCAGATTTGTTGCTTGTATGGTTTGTGTTTATAAATGGAAATCTAAATGATTCTCTCACTTTGAAAGATTCAGCCAGCGAATTAATCTGTATCATTCGCTGTATCGATCGAGCCTTTGTGTTACATCCTGTGTTTCCACCTTTCTACTCTCTCTGTCTTGTCCTATCCTTATTTTACCCCCCCTCTTCCTCCTCCTCCTCCTCCCCCCTCCCCCCCCTCCTCCTCCTCCTCCTCCTCCTCCTCCTCCTCCCCCCCTCCTCCTCCTCGTCCCAGCGGTACAGCAGTGATTAATGTGCTTGTGAAACTCTGAGCTCTTCATCAGGGAGGTGGCATGCCAGGCTAATGGCTCATCTGGAGAGAAACACAGAGATACTCAACAAGCTGTAGACCTCCTGCAACACCCCGAGGATCCAGAGACCCTCCCTCATGAGAGTGTGTCTGTCTGTCTTTGTGTGTGTGTCTGTCTGTGTGTGTGTGTCTGTGTGTGTGTCAATAAATGAAGCAGGAAAACTAAATGCAGTGTCTGATAGTCGGCCTGTATTTTTCTTTCAGGTAAATCTCCGTTGTGGGGAACAGACTTTTTGCCGTACACAACACTGATGTACGGAAACGGACCAGGGCACAAAATCCGAAACGGGACTCGTCCAGACATCCGCAATGTCAACACTAGTAAGTGTTTCCCTCACAGGACCCTGTAGACATAACCTAAACGAAGTAAACATGGTTACTTCCTTTTTCATTTCGATTCGATCCATGTTTGTAATACAGTCTAACCTTTCCCTCTGATATGATTCGTTGATCTTTCTCGTTCTCTGGCATTTGTTTGGATTTCATTTCCACTCTTCTGATTTATAAACCAAAAAGAGAAAGATTTAAAGGCGGAGTCAGTAGAAATGTTTGTAAACATTCAAACTGTGCCCCTCCTCCTGGGCTCATCGCCCCCAGAAGCCCCGCCCCCTGCAGGATGTAGCGTGTACGTTTACTGCTTGTACCTACACTGCAAGCTAACATACACTAGCATAAGCTAACCGCCGGTGTTTGTCACCTGCCTGTCCAACAGGAAGCAGAACAACTCCACGTCCACGGGTAAAAGATAACACAAGGTTCACCCTCGTTTTAGAACGAGCTTTATCCACTTGGTGTTTCTCCTCACTGTGATTATATTTACTCTTCTTTGCTGTTACGTCCACGTCCGTCATATTCACCGGTTTGAATCGTCCAATCTCTGAATTGTATCCTCTCCTAAACTCACCTGCTGCGCTGTCATTGGCTGGAGGAAACACACCAGCTCCGCCCAGAAACGTCCTGCGTCAACCAGAACAGTAAAATCCAGTCAGAGGACTATATAAGTCCAAAGTACTGCAGTTCCTTCAGTGGCCACTTGAGGCTTTTAAAGTCCTGAAACTTCCAGTAGGTCCCAAATTAAATAGACAGAAATAGAAATGTTTACATGCCGGTTCAAAAAGCGGTATCAGCCTCTATATCTCTTTACTTTATCTGTAAAAAACTGCACGTGAAATAAGGAAAAGACAGAATGTCGACCGCCATCCTTGGGCTTCAACGGATGACATCACTGACAATACGTCCATGTATCATACTTATTTATCCTACTCTGTTTTCCAGAATCTAAAGACTACGTCCAGTTGTCTGCCGCCCCCACAGAGTCGACCACCCACAGCGGAGAAGATGTAGCTGTGCTCGCCCGGGGACCCATGGCCCACCTCTTCCAGGGCGTCAACGAGCAGAACTACATCGCCCACGCCATGGGCTACGCCGCCTGTGTGGGCGCCGACATGAGGCACTGCCAATCAACCGTCGGCCATGACCTAAACGGAGCCGGGGCGGTGGCTCGTAGCTCAGCTGCTCTGCTTGGTGGCCTCCTCAGTGTGTTGCTAACACTTACCCTGCTGATGTAAGATCCCTTTTCCTACCCGACCGCCAACGATCTCACTCAACTTGCCAAATCAGGGAGGTCAGGGTCATTAAGGGAAGAGGGCTGAGACACCTCAGCAGGGCGGATGAAGCCGACCAGGGCTGTGCTGCCTCTAGCAAAACATCTTATTTACAAAAACACAACATGAATGCACCATCAGCTCTACAGCGGAGAGGACAAACAGCCTTTAAGAGACATATGAACATAATAAGAACCATCCAGTGTAAATGTGTTTTCACTTTGGCAGGCGGACGATTCCTGGTGTCATACCAATAAAGCTTTTATCCAACAATGGGTTTGTCACTTTATCAACATAAACACATCTACTGGTGCTTTAACATCATATGTTTAAATTTATTGATCTTCACAACATCTAAAATCTTTGATTCTTCAAAACGCATCTTCACAAATATGAAACTCCACAGGATACTTTGAGCCCATCTGATAAATTTATTTAAATATTTGATTCATATTATACAAAAATCCTCTTCACCATGTTTCTCTAACTCTAATATGTGTCTCTAGTCTGTTTACAAACCCCCCAATGATGAGAAAAGTCCATCCTTTTGTCCAGTCTTTTGTCTGCTCCACTTTTCAGAAAATGTGTGCTCAAACAGGCCGTTTGGAGATTTTTCCCACATCACAAAGGGCAGTAACCCCTCCCCCAGGTGGGTGACACTCCCACAGCTAGGTGTTTGTTCTGCCCTCTGAGTCTGCCTTCTCACCGTAAACAATAGGACATGGAGCAAGAAAGCCCGAGACACCCAAGTCCTTCCAGGGAGGAGCGTGGTCAGACACAGCTCACCACGCTCAAGAATATCCTGAGCAGTCCTCCTGAAAGTATCTAGATATCTAGATATTTCATGTGTGACAGCCTCCAGTTGGACACTTTAATGTTAATCTTGACAAATAATATATAAATGCAAAATTGCACCTCTAAAGTTTGCACAGACTCCTTCAAAAGATGCCCTGCCTCCTTTCAGACTCTGCTGTACCTGCAGCATAAATTCTGCTGTGCAGCTGAAGGTCGACTCTTATGTGTACAGGTCTGATTTTTTGAGTCTTTTTATGTTTTTATTTTAGTGACAGGACAGTGGCTAGATTCAGAAACCAGGGAGAGGCATGCAGGAAAGTAGCCACAGGTCGGATTTGAACCCCGGTCCATCTGCTCTTTCGAGGACCAAGCCTCTGTACACAAGGTTACGCGTACTAACTGATAGGCTACCGGCGCCCCCTAGGTTTCTTTTCTTGTTCCTGCACAGGTTATGTGAATGTTCCTGATATAGGTTTAACTTTTTATTTGCATCTCTGTAGGGGTTGCTTTGAATCTTGGCTTGCCCCCCCCTCCCTGTATAGACATACAGGGAGGGGGGCAAGCGGGCGTTAAATGTTTCATGTCATGTGTGTCCTGTAAGCGGCTTCTGGATGCTTTGAATTTCCCTCGGGATGAAGAAAGTATCCATCTTTCCATCGGTCCGTCCGTTTGTCCGTCCGTCTGTCCTGTGGGCTGAAGCGTCATATCTAGTGTACAAACATTAAAGCCGTATCAGTCTAACATCTCACTCTCAGGAGTCTGAGTTTCCTCAAGTTGCGGAACTGCTCCTTTAATCTATGTTTGTGTTTATGATGTGAGATGTGGGCAAGTGTTGAGATGCATAATTCATCCGCGTTTTTAAGATATTTTGAAGTAAGCGTGCATCATATTAGGTCGCTAACATTCATCTCTTCCCCCAGGCTTCTGAGTCTGCGTCTACACATGACGAGTTATAATCTGAGACGCTCCATCAGTCCCAGTTTGTAGATTTATAGATTCATCTTTAAATTCTAGTGGTCATTACAATTTAATCACATGCAGCCAATCAGGTTTCAGGTTATAAAAAGGGTACTACTCTCTCACCTGAGGTACAACATGAGTGCCGTAGAGACTCTTCATTCTTTGATCCTTTTTTTTTTTTTCCATATCCGCAGAGCTAATTGAGGTTTGATGACATTTCTACAGCACTCCATTAATAATGCAAAATATTTAAAGATCACCTATTTTTATCTCCTCGTGACAGATTGTGGTAATTATTTTGGACATCTGTTGGGGTTTGGACCTTATTAAACCTGATTCAGACGCTTCTTGTACTCATTAGGACGAGCCGGAGGCCATCAGACCGTTCTCGTCTTTTACACACAGTCAGTCAAGACTCATTGATATGTTGGACGGCGGAGTGAAGCTCCACAGCGTGAGTGTCTTTTTCTGCTATTAAGAGACATACTCAGGGTTACGGAGGAAGCAGCACTCTGGGTCCTTGTCATCATTCCACGGTCCTCAGTACTTTGAGACACCAAAAATATGAATGGACAAAGCCTGAGTGGCGTCCGACTTCTGTTCCTGCAGGGGGCGCTGGAGTCCCATCGATGGCGGTCTCCATGCTGGAAATGCTGTCTCAGTCTAACTTTCAGTCAACCTAACGACAGGCTGAGAGCTGGAGCTGAGGCGGGTTTTGAGACTCCTGACAAACATCTACACTGTAGTGTTGTAGTAATCGAGATCAGTCTTGGTATGAAGACCGGTCCCAGCCTTCCCGGTGTTACAGTCTAAATTAGTGACACACCTTCCCCACACAAACGGGAGTGGGTGGAGACAAGAGGAGGAGACGCATCTGCGAAAACTCAAATCTTAACGACATGTTCATCTGATTTATAGTCACAAATATCTCTTTTCATTTATTATAATCCTCGTTCACTTGATAAATCCAGATAAACATCTTATTTCAAGACATAAAAACAAGTGTATCTGGACTTGTGCTGCCTCTTTCTTGGTCTTGTCTCGGTCCCCATCCCTAAATGTTTTGGTCTTGACTCAGCCCGGATCCCTAAATGTCTTGGTCTTGACTGGGTCCTGATCCCTAAATGTCTTGGTCTTCACTGGGTCCTGATCCCTAAATGTCTTGGTCTTGACTCGGTCCAGATCCCTAAATGTCTTGGTTAAAAAAGTTCTGATTAAAAAAACGTTTTCAAACTTTGTAAGTGTTCTGAAACTTACCTGGACTTGCGTCGTTTTTCATTACCTCCCGTTCCTTAAGAATCCTCCCGTCCATCACGGCTCTCCGGCTTTTTCTCACCGCGCTCTGCGTCCCCCTCAGAACCCGCTGGCTCTTCTTTTGAGTCCTGAAGGGACAGAACATCTCCTCCTGCCACTGGATACTGATGCTTATTTTCTGCTCAGAAAGCCTCTTCTTCTGAGAAGATGAGTCTGCATGATCTTGATTCAGATCTGCATCTCGTCTGCAGTGTCAGCACAGACAGAAACTCTGGGACAGATATGAAGGACAAGCACCTTCAGTCTCATTGCTGGCGTCGGCTTTGCTTGACTGTTTGCATCACCAGACGGTTCTGCCTCACCTGATCCAGCACTTGGTCTGTGTGCACTCTCACTCCCTTGGCACAGAGGTCTGGCTCTGAAGTTTGTGGGCTTCATGACAGGTGATTTGTGCCAGTGAAAGCGGTGGCTCTTTGTAGGCATCATGTTGTCTCATACTTGTGAATATAAGATCTCATGATCCCCAAAGGGAATGCTTTGTGGCGGCTGTCACTCTGTGGTTTGTCTCTTCATCGGAGGGTTGGTGTTTCAATCCCTCAGTTCCTGAAGTCCACATGTCAAAGTTTCCTTCGGCAAGACCTTGGACCCCACATTGCTACCCAGCGTCCTCTGCAATCAGTGTATGAACACTTTGAGTGGTCAGAAGACTAGAGGAGAACATTAGTGCAGTATGTTTATCATTTACCATCTCCAAAAAGCATCCACTTGGATTCAAGGATGGACTGCGTGGAGTTTGAAAAAAATAAACTTTTTGGCAATACTTCAAGAACTCATACCAGAATACCTGAGCACAAGAACAAACACAGGTAAGGACAAAAATGCCACAAAGGAACCTCAACATAATGAGAAAAGTCACTACAAGATGCCCTAAAAGAGAGTACTAGAGCACTAGACAGAATCATCCCGCAGAGTGGTGGAGTGAAGAGGACCAGGCTGTTATTGTCAGGTGGACGAGGTGAGTGGAGCCAGGTGAGCCTGAGGGGAGAAGCCAGCCACACCCCCTGCCACTCACATACCTGCAGGAGAACGAGAACAGACAGGTGAGGGGGAATGAGAACAAACACATACACAAAAACTACAACAAAACCAAAACAGCATCATCCCAGCCTCACTCTGCTGCATGCATGACATTTAGAGCATTTATGAGATTATGTAAGGATCTGAGTATTTGATGATGATTTAGACTTTACAGGAGGAATATTATGTTTTATGTAAAAATGCACTTTTTCTAAACCTTTGTCTAGCACTCAGCAGGAGACATGAACGTATGCAGCTTTTTAACATTCTGCCTTGAATTTGAAATATCGCCATCTCCTCGTGTATTCCCAGCACATCTACGCGCTCTCAGCTCTGCAGTCACACACAGGCAACAGGCTCTCCGCAGTCCAGCAGCTCCCACTGCTGCCTGTACCACAGGCTTCCTTTCGGTGGCGCTAGAGCACCGGACAAAGCACCATTTGGCACACAGAGAGGGCTGATGATCAGGCTGCATGAGCTGTGGCTTTGCCGCAACTTTGTTGTGTTATGAAATCGGAGCTGAGTGCGCACTGCAGGAAGAGAGGAAGTACAGAAGATTACAGTCTGCTGGGCTTCTCACTGTAAAAATCACAGACTGTGGCACATTACATGAGCAAAAATAACCCTGCGTGTCCTCCCACGTGTTGAATGTGTGATGAGCAATGCTGCACATTTCCCTCGGTTTGTCTTCAAGCTGTCTCATTTTGTGTCTCACATTAACCTGCAGACTGTCTACTGTAATGTAGTTCAGATCACTTATTGTGCATTAAGGATGCATTCACTGTGTTACAAAAAACAAACACCTGTGGCACCTGCGGCTTTCCATCCTGTCCCTTCACGCCTAAATCACGCACAATTACTTGCATGCAACACGCGCTGGAGAGTCTATGCAGATTCTCTTATTTAATCGTGTTGCACTAATGTCGAATTACCATCTTCAGGTTGTATAACTTTACACATCTCGTTGGTTTCATGAGTGGAAATTCTCCGTCTAATCCCTTAACTGCAATGAACACGTGCTGAAATGTAACCAGCTCCCACATATGCATAATGACGATTCGGGGAAATATTCAGAGAGAGGAGACACTAAAGTTAGGGTACCATTTGTTCCCCCATGAGCGGATTGAATTCTCCACAAAACACACATTTCTGATTAAAAGCAGATATATATTCAGTCTATTCTCTTAGGATCAAATCTAATGAGAATTTAGATTTTTTTTTTGTGTGTGTGTGTGTGTGTGTGTGGCAAATATGTGAATGTGGTTCAGAGAGTCTTAAAAATCCAAGCACGCGCTGAGCACCTATACGCCAAACATGCTGTTCTTATAGGGATGAATGGAAAATGCGCATCTCCGGGGAAACAGATGATAAGTGCAATGGGAGAGCAGCTGCGTGGGTCAGCGGCTCTGCGGGCCTATGTTTAGAGCCCTGGTGGGCGTTAAGAGAGGGAAGAGGAGAATAAAAATGCTTCAGCGCGACCTGATGGAGACAAGAGTGGGCCGCTGACAAAGAGGCCACGATTAGGTCTCACAATAGACCTTTCTTTTTTCTTTTTTTTTAAATTAATTTAGGCCGTAAGCACATGAGCTGTGAGAGGTCACTTTGATCGAGCATGCATGAAGACAGAATGTTAAAACGTATTCTTTTACAGACGCTGTTAGTCGTAATGAGCCAGCAGCCAGTGTGAGCGCAAGATACTGGGTCTGAAGTCATGAAACGTGTCAGACTGCATGTGAAAAATGTCACTTTGCTCACATGTGCTTCTCCATGATTGGATGCTTCTATTACTGCTTCGCCGCTCATCGCCGTGTTAAAAGGCCGCGGGCATTTAAAGGTCTGACTCGACCTTTTTTTTTTCTTCTCCCGGATTGTTTCATTATTCGCGAGAGGAAAACACACATTAATACTGAACCTCTGCACAAGCTGCTCTGCTATAATCATTACCTGCTCCAGGCTGTCGTCAACTCAGCCATTTTCCCTTTAGACCTGTTGAAATATGCAGCATGTGCCTCATTTCTCATTATGCCAACTGATGAGCTGAAATGCAACCATTTGACAACTCGCTCTTCTTATGTGCGAACCGCTCTGACTCCTCCCTTCTCCCTGTGTCCCATGTAAGGTGACACCAGCCAATCACATCTCATTCCGCTTCTACCTAGCTGGGGGAAACGGCACAAGGAGGCGGAAACTCGCCCTTGGTGTATATAAGCAGTTAAGCGTGGGATTTTTGTATCAGTATCACCCTCCAATCATTAACAGCCGATCTGGGCGACCACAAGAGCGCTCACAGGGCTGTACCGGTTTGTGCAGACCGGGAGGGGAAACCCCAGCTTTTGCAGCTCCCAGCCGACCAAAGAAACACATGCTGTCACCGCTGCAGAGAGCGCTGTCCGTCCGCTGTGGTGCTGAACAACAAGTCTCTACCCTTCGACCGGTGACGTAAAGCTAAGACTCATCCAAGCAGAGACCCAAGACTCAATCCACGAAGAAAAACAAACATCACATCTGCACTTGAAGTATGTATGTTCATTTGCATGGATTTGAAGCAACTTAAAAAGCAAAGTCGAGACAGAAAACACGGAGCAGAAGTGATGGCCGGACTCCCCCCCGCCCTCAGCGTCACTCCGGCGGTCTGAGCCAAAGCAGCGCGTTGCCGCTTCGCACCGGAACCCAGCGGAGCCTCCGTAGATGAGGAGAGTGACAGAGGCTTTCGATCAGTGAGGTACGCTCTTGCACGAGGAAATTAGGGAAATCAATTTTGCTAGTTTGCTCTCCTGAAGGGCTCTACATGCAGCTGCAAAAATGGGCTGTATCAGCTCCAAATCGCCAGTTGGTAAGATGTGTTTAATCTGCTCTCATGAAAAGAAACGCACGTTGGAGGGAGCCTGACATTTCGCATTTGTTTTGCTGCAGCCTTTTCGCGGGTGCAGCGGCTTGGAGTGAATTCGGGTGCTTTAGTGCACAGCATGCTGTGCCCGAGCTAGGAGACATATGATAGCGCTGCTGAGTCATATGCATTCATATATAAGGAGCTTTTTTTTTTTTTAACAAAAAGCGTTAAAGATGACTGGAATTTCTAGGATTTCGGTCCATTTGAAGGTTAAATTGTGTGTATGTGTACAGGGGGGAGGGAGGGGGGGGGGGGGGGGGGGTATTTTAGCGGGGTGGTGGAAAGGAGCTTTAGGGGCTGGTATCTGCAGCCTAAACATCGCGATGCTTCGAGAGTTGCAAGAAGCTTTTTGGTGAGCACGCCAGTCAGAGGCAGGAGACAGAGGTGCTCTTGACACCGTTGAGGGATGCGCTGTTAAACGGGTTTTTCTGCGTGTCTGAGAGGAGAGGACGCATCCAGGCAAGATGGTTCTGACCGCGCTGACCCAGTTTAGTTGCAAGGTAGGACACCATTTAGCTCGTATCCTGACGCATGCTCACCAACCAGATCTTCAGCGTTATAACTTGCTATTTCTCTAAGCTTAACGGGCTTATAGCTTCTTGCTGTTAAACGACAGACTATTTTGCAGACGCATAATATAAATATAGCTCTTCAAGGCGCACACGTACAGCAGGAGTTCCTTCTGCTTGTTGCCAAGAAACAAGCTCCCTGTTGCCAGCGCATCTCTCTGCTCTCACGGTTGTTTACACCTTCGCTGTACGTGACTCCCTTCCGCTAGCCGCCGTGAGCCCCATCCCTGATGTGTGCTACCCCGACCTCCGACTCGTGTGTCTCCCCTAGATTTCCCTCCACCTTGTTATTTGTCTTACTGGGACTCGTCTGGAGCCTCCATAAATCAAATCTACGGTCCCACATCCATCCATCTTTCCATCCATGCATCAACTCATTGGTCTGCGTTCCTCACACTCAAGCAGACATGCTTGCGTACTTTTGCTTTTAATGTCTCATGTAACCTTTGCAACTGTGATGTATGCTTCATAGCCATGCTGACGTCTCCCCTCTGTACCTCCTAATTGGTTATGTAATGTGTCGCTTCAGTTGCTTGATGATTATGGCGCCTCGTCCCCGTCTCCTTGTCGCGGAGTGCGTAACGTGAGGACATGCTCCAGTCCCATAAAGCACAGAGAGCACCGTGCGTGCGTTTCTGCACATTTATCAAGGCAGTGCTATACAGTAGGTCAGTATAGCAGCCACCTGTTTGACTCTCAGATTCAGCCTGTGTGTGTGTGTGTGTGTGTGTGTGTGTGTGTGTGTGTGTGTGTGTGTGTGACATCACACATCTTACTGCTGCTGGTGTCGACCTTAATGTGTTGATTCGCTCTTAAGTCACTGGAAGACATGAGAGAGAGAGACAGAGAGAGAGAGAGACAGAGAGGGTGAGAAGGAGAGAGAGGGGGGGCTGCGCGACTGAGGTCTCCCTATCTGCAGTTTCCACGACAACGAGAACTACAGAGATGAAGAGAGAGAGAGAGAGAGAGTGAGGAGAGACAGAGAGAGAGAGAGAGAAAGAAGAGTGTTTGTGAGAGAGACCTAAGTAAAACAACAACATAGATAAATAAAAATAGGACTGTAGTTCACATTTGCTTTGAAGGGAAGAGGAAGCATTTTAGAAAGATCGCGGTCAGGGGAAGCAGATTAATTGAGATTAAAAAAAAATGCGTCGAATAATTTAACAAATGAGCCACAGACGGAGGATGACCGCAGGGCTTCACCAGAGAGCGGACACAAGTTTCAGTCTCCAAGTAGAAAAGACAACCTCTCAGTCTCCTCGGGCCCAGCATGTCATGCTCACATGAGTCTGTAGTTTCATTCGTTTGTTCCCAAACATTGACTTCATCTCTTTTCTTTATTCCATGCCATCATCTAAAAAATGTGCATTCTTGCTCTTTCTCAGGGTCACTGCTGCAAAAACAACAGAACTGGGTTTGTGCATTGCAGAAGTGAAAGACCATGAGTTTGAATTGTGCGTAAAGAATCCACTGTGTGTCGCAGCAAACCTCTAAAAGCCAGGGCCACATATTTATGGAGCGCGTTTACAGTAGAGTTTTTTTTTTTTTTATCTGACTCGGGATAATGATGTTGACAAGGCACAAGAGAAACCTGGATATCATGACGATATCCAGGTTTCTGATCATCTGTGCAGTCATGTCTCAATTTCTCCTTTAAGTTCTGCAGAATGTTCAGAAACCTGACTGAGGCCTTATTACAGTGCTGTGGGTGAATGTTTGAAGCCCGCGTAATCAAGTCATGCATTGTAATGACATGCGTATTGATATTTCAGTCCTTTCCTGTTTGTGTCTGGAGAATAAGAAACCTGGTTATCCTAACCCCTGCATGGCAGCAGCCATGTTTATGATCATCTGTGTGATTAGATCATCATTTCTCACCATCTCAGCCATCAAGTTTTGCACCAACGATGAGAGTCAGAGTCACCTGGATTAAGTGTTTAAAAGCCACAATCTATCTCCTATCCAGTTTCTGAAAACCAGGATATCATGTTCACATGCGCAAACATAACCATAACAAGATACCAGTGTGCGCACTTGACTGAGTACATCGGGAAACACTGCACACACATGAACAGAGAACTGGATACGTCATGTTATTGTGATGTGGATAATCAGGTTTATAATTTGTTTGAAGCAGGAAACCCAGGATAAGGCTCAAAATAAGGTGTCGAGTGAGTACAAGAGTCACCACATCCCTTCGACACGATGTTCCATTTCACAAACAATACATGACCGGTGTTATGTCGACACTTGCATTCCTGCCCAGGTTTGCATGCATCTCGCGGAACTGTTGGAGCACGGTATAAATGTTATTTCTGGGGGGCAGATCTGTGATGACAAAGTCTGTGAAGTTTATCAGCCTGCGTAAATACGAACTGCAATCAGTGTTTGAAGTGTCCGTAGAGGAAATTTAAGGATGGATGCTTCATACGTCAGTGTTGATTCGGTCTGCCATATTTTACATTGTCCTGCGAGGTGCAGGCAAATCTACGCATAACACCTGGAATATTAAAAAAAAACAGATCTTACGCATGTGAACGTGAACTGACAGGAGGAGGCTGTGGCGATTCCTGCGAAACGGAGACATCTTCTGACAATTTGTTCCTGCATGTGTCACCTTAAAATCCCCCCTCGGGTTAGAGCGAGCAGGCACCGGGCTCAAGTGTCTGGTACAGTCTGCACAGGAGTTTGTTGCTCAACAAAACACGTGCGCATCCTTCACTCCTCTCAACAATACATGCATTGACCGATGTGGCCTATATTCAATGATACGATACACCCCGGGTATCTGATCTCATCACACCCAATTAAACGGCACATATTGAATTGTGCTGCTGGAGCAACCTGAGCCCGTGCGCGCAAATCGTCGGCTCTTTGACCCGGAGGTGAGTGATTGGTCCTGATATTGGACTCAATATTTGAGATGGGTGCCGCCGACTAATCGAGCGGCTCGTTCTTTTCACAGACAGTAACTAGACACGCCTCCCCAGCAGCGGAGGGCCGGAAAGAGGAGCCAGGCACTGACATTTAGAGGCCCACCTCTTAATCTCATTTCGCAAATCAGATTTTGAAGAGTGACGAGCACGCGCGGGGTTGGCACGTGTGCGTGTGTGCCTGCACTAGTGAAGTGAGGATATGGGAGCTGTCCAGGTGCTGAAATGTCCCGCTGCACGCCTTAGCTGCAGCTGTGCGAGGTTCATGCACACAGGAGCAAGTTTACAAGCACCTCCGCGCTGAGCCTGTCAGGTGACGACGAGGGCAGCTGTTAGAAAGGTTAAACACACGTAGTCAACCACATAGTCCTGTTCCTGTTGGCAGTCACGTTTTGCAGCCAGGAGGAGGGTTGCTTAGTGACATTTGCGCCTCTTGCAGAGCAGCTTTCTGGTCCCGCAGCGCGCACCAGCTTGCTTCTGTTGATGACGTGTCCTTATCACGTCAGAATACCTAAGACAACAGGGAGGTCTAAGGAAATTGCATAATACATCCACAGGCACCATGCTTATTGTGTTATAATGCTTCTCTCCCTCCGACAAAGCAGAGGCAACTTCATAAAATATCCAACAGGCTTGGGCTGCTGCCAGGGCCTTGACCTTACCTGCATGACACGGCATGGCTTTAAAGTGCATGGAAGTAGACCTCCACGACCCCCCCCCCCCCCCCCTCCTCCCAACATGATCTCACTACAAGTAGTCTCTGCAGAGCACGCTGCAATAAAGTGCTCCGTGAATTCTAAGAAGTGTTGAAAAGAAGGGTACTCCAGAACTGCATCTTTTGTAGACGCCTTTTTAAGTCCTGCAGCACCCTGAGATAATAACACTCAACCTTCATCTCGACGCCGCTGTAAACGCTATTAAAACGAAATCACCAAACAATATCCCCTTGGAGTAACTTTGAGTCCTTGATTTTTCAAAATCAGATGGTTCTTTGATTCTTTTTTCTTCACATTTGGCTGCGTGAAGTCGATGTCTATGTTCACTTTTGCTGACAGTCGTATGTTTATTTTAAAGGGGTAATCATCTGACGTCTAGGGTTCCTTTGTGGTTTTCTTTGGGGAGAAACTGCAGTGAGATATGGCAACATTACATCCCTTTCTGCTCATGCGCTGGAGCCCCCGCAGGAGGCATGTGGGTTAGCATGGTGACTGCAACTCTTAAGGATTGGCTTAATCTTTAAGACTCCGGTAGTTAGTTTGGCCGCTCTCGCTCCAGTTATTATGAACAACGACGTTTATGTTACTTCATTCAATTGGAAAGCGTCCTTGTTGTCATAATAATGACGTTCCTGTAAGTTGGAGCGAGAACATGTTTGGGAGCTGCTTTGAGTTCTTGTTCATTTGCTGTTATCTTCACGTGGCTCTCTTCCTCCTGACAGTGGCACTTGACGGTTCGTTGCGCGTGGACTGGAGCCCGGCAGGCTCCATGTCCGACGTCGCACTTTTGGGGAACACGCGGACCTGCTTGGCACGCAGACTGATTCTGACAGCACCTTTGGGCGCTCTGGACTTCAGCCAGGTGCTCTTATATTTTTGACATTGTCATCATTACTGCTTGGTTTGGTTTTATGATATAACCTTCCCAATGAAGCTTCACTGAAACCTCGTGAAATGTCTAATTTTTCACTTTCATCTGCAAATCATAATGAGGCGAGTTGCTCCTTAGCTTTAAAGGTCACATATCCTCCTCCTCTTCAACCAGTTTAAATAAGTCTCAGAGCTCCTCAAAACATGTCTGTGAAGTTTCTTGTTCTAAATCCACTCTGATCATGTATTTGATCATGTCTATAAACCCCTCTATTTCAGCCCTGCTCAGAACAGGCTATTTCTGTGTCTGTACCTTTAAATGTAAATGAGCTGTGTATGACCACGCCCCCTCTCTGGAAGGGCTTGGGTTTATTTACAGTGAGAAGGCAGACTCAGAGGGCAGAACAAACATCTAGCTGTGGGAATGTCACCCACCTGGGGGAGGGGTTACTGCCCTTTGTGATGTCATGAAGGGAAAATCTCCAAACGGCCTGTTTGAGCACACATTTTCTGAAAAGTGGAGCAGGCAAAAGACGGAGAGGATGGACTTTTCTCATCATTGGGGAGTTTGTAGACAGACTAGGGGCACATGTTAGTAATAATCTAATAACCGGTATCAGCCATGAAAAACTGGAACCATCGACCCCGCGTCTCAGTCAGTGAAAGTGTGCTGGTTGTTTTGCAGAAGCAGACTTTAAAGATGTTACACTTTTCAGACTTTCAGAAAGATAAGAAGTTTTCGATTAAACAAGCCTTCATGTTCGGACCATCTGTGAGGAACAAGGGACTCCAGAGATGTTTGTTTTCAGAGCATTCATCACAAGTTTTGGGTTTTCTCTTTTTGCAAATCAATTCAAAGTATTTGAGCTCAGAGTTACGATCGTCATGCAGGCACAGACCAAGACAGGATCATCTCTATGTTCCCTTAATGTCTTTGAACTTTTCCCCCATCAAAATTAAGCCCTGTACTCCCTCAGGAACACACCCCCCCCCCCCCCTCCCCCCTTACGTTTGGTGCAGTTTGAAGCTCGACTGCACAAGCAGGTGGCGCAAATGAGGAGAGTAATACTCTGAGCAAAGATGGCGCTGAAGGAACATAGACACTCTCCCGACCAGACCCTCCATGATTTTCTCCAGCTTCCAGGTTTAATAACGACCTTATTAATCGAGCCGTCCGTTCCCTCTCTGAGCTCTCATTAATGTTAACCAGTTGGTTTCTAATTACCTGAAAGTCATTCGGCATGATTAAAGCTGCAGCTAATTTTTAATTTAAACGGATTTTAAATGGAACGTCAGCGAGACGGAGTATTAAAGTCGGATGCTTTCGGATAAAATTTAACACGAGATCAGAACCTTAATGGTCGAAACCTGCAGCCTGCTGACCTGGATCAGTTTGACCCGGATCAGTTTTTAATATTCATCTGTGTTTGACTTCAGACTGAGCACACACCCTCTTTCCTAATGATTTAATCGATCTCCAGAGCAATGAATTTGATTGGTCATCGATCATATATAAATATTAGAAGTGAACATCACATCTTGGTTCAAGAAACTGCATTTTTCTTTTTTATTTATCCAGCAGGGGGAGACTCCACAGGTTGCAAAGAGACGTAGACGCAGATCTGAAAATAGAAAGAGAGTCTTTTTAAATTCGATTAATGACCTCAGCTAACACTTTGGATTAAATCTTGATCGCTTGTAGTTGAGTCTTTTTCAGTACAGCATGTTTTTCCATTTGGTGAATTACAGGTTTAATTTAGAGCAAAGTTTAGAACACATGTGGGTAATACTTAAAGCACAGCCTGCTTGTGATTAATAAGTCACTACCACAGTGTCTCATAGTCTATGGATAAGATAACAGTTTACAAAACAGACGGTTCTGATGTATATGTTTTTATTTAACCTTTATTGAAGCAGGTCATCAACCCTTTGACTTCTAGATCTCTTTAACGAGTGTGACATGGCCAAGAGGGCCGCAGCATCACACGTTATCATAAACATCACATGATTAAAGGCAGGGTTGCTCATTTCCTCCAGATCCACTTTTTTTGATTCTGGTTGAAATTGTCTTTAGGTCCTGACAGAAATTAATAACTCATGTTCTCTGAGAAAGGAACAAAGAAAATCTGTCATCTGTTTCAGTTGTAAGTCTGTAAAAACGTCCACCAATGTCTGCCACGAGGTACCAATCTGATGAACCAATCACAGCCTCCCTGTCTCCCTGCTCGTTCTCTACCTCTTGCATGCTCTAACTCAAACTCAAAGCACGTCACCGATGACGGAGTTTATACTGAGAGTTTACTTACTGCTGAATGAGACATGAGACGAAGTAGTTTCTACACAATGTAAGAGATGAGCTGAGGTCCACTTCTGGAGCAACGGCGCTCGTGTATTTAAGTGAGAGGGCGTGGCTTTAGAGGTAGCACAGAGGGGAGGGGGCGTGGCTTTAGAGGGAGCACAGAGGGGAGGGGGGTGCAGACGGAGCACTGAGGGAATGCTACTTTCAAAATCATGCTAGTTTTAGAAAATTACCAACCCTGCCTTTCAGAAACAGTTCAGAGCAACAACAATAAAAATGTGCAGATTGGTTCGTAGATAAAGTGCAGAAGTCATGATCACAGATTACAACTCAGCAACACAGACACTGCACGATGGTCTCAAGTTTTTTTTATCTTTTAAGATCGAGCCAAAGTAAAAAGTTTCACGTCATAGTTATATATATTGCACGGTGGCCGACATTTATCACACTCGTAGAAATGTGCCTACTGCACGGTGAGGAGTACGGGAAGAGGAGAGCGTCTGACAATGGATGTGTTACTGGAAACATCTCTTGTCCTTGTTCTGCTCGACCTGTAGCGAGACCTCTGGAGGCTTCACTGAAGCCGGGGCTCCAGAAAAACAAAGGACACACAAGCAACGCTAAATGCTAAAGTTGTTAGCCTCCTGTCATGAATCTCTGGACTTTAAATCAAAGCACTGCCCGAGCTGTGCACCTGAACTTCTTTGGATTCCAATAATTGGCTCAGAGAAGATGATGATGATGATGTTTAATGAGGATGACGAATCCGCCCTGCCTCTTTTATCCATCAGTGTGCACCATCTGGGTGTGAATGTGATGTGTCACAGCGAGGCAGCCAGGCGACGATTAGCGGAGCCTAAGTGATCCATTATGAAATTCAGAGTCTCACTCGGCCGCTGATTGAATGCTGAGCACTGAGAGAGACTGGTTGGCAGGATTCGCTGATCTTATCACATAACTCTTAGAGCGGAAGGACTCTTCAATGCTTCACACTTCAGGGACCCCCCCCCCCATCCAAAGGAAACACATTGGCTTCATTTGGTCAAATTCATCAGTATCAGGAAGTAATTCATTTTTTAGTTGGAAACGCTTTGAAGCAATAACCAGAAATAGGCTCTTGCATTTTTCTACCTCATTATTCTACCAAAGACTTTAATTCTGGCTTTGATGATGCAAACGTCTGGTCTCTGACGCCTTCGAGGTCCACGGCATTCACAGCAGAGAAAGCAGGTTCAGGAGACATTCATTTGGCTATTGTGGTTTCGCTTGATGTTCTGAGAGTGTGACATCATCGATGAATCAGGCACTCAGGCATACCTGGAGGGATTGTTCCATGGCGACCAGTTGCCATAGAAATGTTCCCATAGTGGAAACTTGAGAGAGAGAGAGAGAGGGAGAGGGAGAGGGAGAGGGAGAGAGAGAGAGAGAGAGAGAGAGACAGAGACAGATGCACATAAGGCAGAAACATGGCCTGCTGCAGGAGGAAAAGGATGTGCAGGTTATTTTCCACCAGGGGAGGAATATATCACGCCAATTTATCACATGGAAACCAGCACGCTTTCTCCCATGGATTAAAAAATGACTTCCTGTTTGTCTCAGAAGAGCAGACTGCTGTAAGCAACATGTCAGTGCAACTGTGGGTTTTGTAGTTGAGGTTTAATATGCAAGAAAACATTGTGTGACTTGACGAGCCGGTTCAATGACACCACTGTGATGTAACCGGAAACAGAAGAGAGGCAACTTGTTTGAGGAGCGTTTCTGTGCATGACGTTCTCTTAATTTCTCTCTTAATTTCTTAATTCTCTAAATTGTAACAGACATGAATCCATGAAATACTTTAGATCAGTGGTTCTCAACTCGTCTAGCCTCAGGACCCACCACCAACTCCTCCGTGAAAAATCACAGCCCAAAGTTTTGATATTTTTTCGACCAATCAGATTCATTTACTGGACCTCAGTCGGTACAAAACATGTGACAGTAACAAGAAACTGAACACATCAAACATGTTTAAAAAGTGCTTCACAGACTTTTTTATGCAAGTTGAGAACCACTGCACTCATAGTCACAAAAGTCAATACTGGAGCTGTTTTCACAGGAAACAAAACTACTCAACATTCAGAGAATTAAAGACAGGGTTGGTAATTTTGAAAAACTAGCATGATTTTGAAAGTAGCATTCCCTCTGTGCTCCCTCTAAAGCCACGCCCCCTCACTTAAATGCACGAGCGCCGTTGCTCCAGAAGTGGACCTCAGCTCATCTCTTGCATTGTGTAGAAACTACATCGTCTCATGTCTCATTCAGCAGTAAGTAAACTCTCAGTATCATCGGTGAAGTGCTTTGAGTGTGAGCTAGAGCACGCAAGAGGTAGAGAGCGAGCTGGGAGACAGGGAGGCGTGTGATTGGTTCATCAGATTGTTACCTCGTGGCAGACATTGGTGGAAGTTTTACTCTAAGGTGTTACGCTGAATAAAGCGAGATGTTCTGAGACGCAGAGTCCCGTTAGTCCAAGGATATAACAATCTGTCTAGTGTGTACTGCCCTACATAGGCAAAAGACCTGAACTCGCCAGAGTGTAGAACTGAGAAAAATGACTTTAAAGTATTTTTGTTGTCCAGCCAAATGAGTTGCAGGCAGAATATTGGAAATGTGGCAATTCTTTGTCTTTTTAATCAGGTTATTAATGTACATAAAAATCTTTAGCTCAATCATGACCTTTGACCCTTATTTGGAAGTTAAGGTACTCTGCCGTTGCATTGCCTGTACAATAATAAGGCGTCATGCCAAGGCAAAAGGCATTAACTTCCATTTGATACTGTATTCCACTTGGTTGCATTGTTAAAATAACACAACCAACACTATTTCTTTGCTACACTTTAGTCAAGCTACTGTGTGTGTCAGAAGTGCTTAATGACAGATATTAAAACAAAGGCATAACACCTTAACTCCACTGCAGTAAAACAGTAACTTCACTTTGATCCGCAGTAAAACAATGACAGAAGACCTTAACTCAGTTTGAGCGTTCCTGAATGCTGCAGTACAAAGGCAAAGACCCTGATGAGTGAAGTTACTGGACTCTGTCTTGTTTTCTCGAGGGCTTTTGGAAGTTAAGGCAAATACAACCTACTATTTTCTCAAAAGAACAACACAATTGACTCAAGATATTTGTCCACATGATAAAGCACATCTGTAATGTTCCAAAAATGACAAAAACTAATTTTTGAAAAAGTTGAAGTTACTGCCTTTTGCCTTTGTAGGGCAGTGTACCAGCCGTGCAGCAGCTTAGCATACTGTCTTACAAAGCAAAAACAACACCTTTTGTTAAGAAACAATTAAAGGCTCGTCTCATATTGACGCCTGTCCCAAACAACAGCAGTTTTGCGGTAAACTTGATTTTCAAAGTATTAGATGGAAAAAATGCAAAAGCAGCTCTTCATAAACACATGAATAAGAATACTGCCCATACCCACTAGCTCAATCCTCTATAACAATTATACATTTGAAGCTAAACCAGTGATAAGAAAGGTAAACATTTCCTGTGCCCTAACAATTTAAAGGAGCAGTATGTAACTCTGACACCTAGTGTTTAAAATGGGTACTGCAGTCCAAATTCAAAACATTGTAGAGAGCTGTCCCCCCCCCCCCCTCAAGAGTCAATGCTCACAGGTGATCACACATGTGGTGAACACTGAAGCTTCAGTGTTTATCCAGCTCTGCATCGGTCTGTAAACCTTTCTGTGTTCTAACCTCTCTCCATTTTTCAAAATCATCTCCAATATTGATCCTAGTTTGAGCACGTTTCTGCTCGTGGAGCTTATTAGAAACATGCAGAGGCTTTTTAGGTCGGGTACAATCACTTCTATCTGAACCAGTTCTCTTACCCGCTTCCATCACTGCAACACCTGTTGGTTTGACCTGATAACTGCTCTCATATCTGGCAAACCGAGGGGGTCCAAAACAGCCGTGTGGGGGTGTCTTAAAACCGCCTACCTTCTCTGGTCCAAACAAATCCAGAGCATTCAGGACCAGAATCTAAAGTTAGAAGGAGGACATACTGGCTGCTGCATTGTTGTTAGAGAAGCCAGCACTTCAACATAGCATGTTTCCTTAATGTCTGATCATATAGTAAGGTCACTTTATCATTTCACTCTCTACACATCTCACTGATTGGACCTTTAACAGTCAAACTTCTGACTCATTGTGAATCTTTACCGAGGAAAATGTGAAACCTGAAAGTCCCGTAGCAAATACAAAAACAACTCACTGCGTCATCGGGAGCTCTGCACATTAAAAATACAAAAGCAGCTGAATAGTTAAATTTTGAGTGTGCAGATTTCCTGATGACGCAGTCAGGGAGACACCACCGAGGTCAGTGTTATGTCACACACACACACACACACACAAACACTGAGAGCTGCACTCTGGCAGCTCCGAACATGCGCCTTGTATTGAAGAGTCTGTTGTGTGTCTCGCTCCGCGGTCTCAAGGCTGCATTAGTCCGCCCACGCTGACCGTGTAGACAGTTTACTTGTGGTTTAAAAGCCAAAAGCTTGTCTGCTGTCTGTGTGCACCAGACTATGAAGATTAGTCCTTACAGTATCCATGTGGTTGTTCTGCTGTTCTCATGTGATGCTCCAGTGTGTTTAGCTCAGAATTGAATAATATGGTGTTAAATTCAGCTTGCTCTGAGGTCCTAGTTAGAACTACTGGACGTGCATATATTGATGCTGCATGTTGTTGTGCTGTGAGTGCGTGCAGGAAACGAGTGCACAGCGGTGTAATGATGTGCTCGGTCTGCTCTGAGTGCTGCTCATGTCTTCCTCTGCGTTCATTCTGATGTTCAGTAGGGCAGTGGGGAAGTAGAAGCAGAGGAGGGAGGGAGGGGAGCCGAGCAGCCAGCGGTGCTGTTCACTGGAGCTGTGTGGCAAGGTGACGCTCAAGCCGATGCTTTCAGCCAGCTCGTACAGATTTACTTCAATGTCACACAAGAATTGCATCCAAACTGTGGAAGGAAGCGGTCGGTTTCCAATTCTAAACTCTTCCAAGGGTGGAAATGTCTCTGAAACAGCTTGCCTTGGATGGCGCCCTGAGAAAAACAGAAATAAAAAAAATCTCCTTTTTTAGGCTCATAAGAAATCAAAAGACAGGAAGCAGTGTTTGAGATGAATATCTCTGAAGACGTAGAAAAAATAACCCCCTCCCCCGACATGCGGCGGGATTTCTCCTGGTGTCTATTTGAAAACAAATAAAACATGCACCCGCTGTGGGTGGACAACAAGTAACGGCTGACGTGTGATTTTTAATTTAAAGAGCAGCACATTATACCTCTCTGTTCCTCCTCGAGGGCATATGTCATATTATCTCCAGATTATCCTCCCTCTGATCTGTGAGCTGCTCTGCGGCACCAGAGGATTATCACGCCTCTCGGCAGCCGCTGATATCATCCTCATCTCCAGACCCCCCTCCCCTCCCCTCTTTGCTGCTGTTGCACGGCCTTTCTGAAAGGATGATGTTGTTGTTTGTTCAGTTTTTCAGGGCTGAATTTTTCAAACTATTCAATGTGGCTGTAGTGAAAGTTCAGATCTCGCTGCCCAGTGTTGCCAGATGTCCCATAAGTATCGTATTTGTACCATCAGGTTGCCCGCAGTACGATTAATTATAGCAGAAAAAGCCAAATGTACAATAGTTTACATTTTTTTTATGTCTACTCAACCAAACATTGTTTGTGACTTGAGAGCAACAAATCACATCAGCGCCTGACCAACACGCTCTCCTCTCTGCTGTCATGCTCTACCTGCCAATCAGATCGTCACCTGATCTGCTAACGCCTGCGGCTCGTTACACCAGACAGACTGCAGGAAAACAAAGGCCACAACTTCAGATGCTACGAGCTTTGATCCACAGCACCTGGAGGGGAAGCAGTTTGGAAAAACAATCAACACTTTACTGTGTTTGCTCCTTTGTTTGTTCGTTTATTTACATGAATGTGGAGTGCAGGGCAGAGTTTTACATTCAGGGTGGTATGTAGGTCCTGTATCGTGATTTTGCTGTGGAAGTGATTGTGTGAAGAGGAATTAACAGGACAAGGTCTGGTAGGGTGTCTGGTAGTTTCCGATTCTCTTCAAATCAAATAAATGAAATTAGTGGCCCAACGATCATCCCTGCTTCTGTTGCTCTTTAGTGAGAAGAGTCTCTGAAACTCGAGCTTCAGCGAGCCGCTGTCACTCACCACAGGACTGGAGGCGACCTGTACCTGTCGAGCTCCACTTATCTGCCCAAATCCGTCATCAAGCGGCTCAATGCTCCAGGTGTGGTGACCCATATAGAGCAACAATGCGGCAGCGTTGGCTCCACATGTGGCCTTTGCTGTTGACGGGAACGTTTCCCACGTGAGTACAGGTAAAGCTAAAAAAAGAGTGTGCAGACAAAGGGGCTTGTCAACACCCGATACTCCGTCTGTGGTTTGACTTTACAGAGCAGACAGATTTTATGGAGGACAGAGCGGGAGGAGGGGGTTCATCTTTTGTCTCCTGTCTGCGTCTGTTAACTCGCTGACCCTCCAGGCTGTCTGGACACAGAGCTTTAAAAAGATCATTTCAAGAATGGAATAATTACTCACATAATTGCAGTGACGTCAGAAATCTCATAACGGGCAACGAGTGTTGGCTTTGTGTTCGATAATGTCAGCAACCAATCCAGTGAGAGCGACCTCCATCACCTTATGGCCGCTTGTCCACGGCGAACGACGCATGCAAAATGTTCTGAGCTGCAGCCTGAAGAGGGTCAGCTCGGTTACCGAAACCAGACTAAAGTGCGCTAATTAGCACGCAGGCTAATTTAATAAACCCCTCCGTCCACACTGCATCCGTTAAATCTGCTCTGTGAATCTGAGTTTCCTTGCACACATGGTTTTTTACAAGACCTGTGCAGACTTTGTGTCGGTGGCATAACTTTGGAAATGAAATGGTCATTACAGAAGAATGGCAAGAACATTTTTGCATGTCAAGGACATCGTTGTTGACTTGGCGTGCTCATGACAGCCGTCACACTGCATTTTTGCGTTTCTGCCCAAGCAGTTGCCTGCCTTGCCTATTGACAAGCAGCGCCTCTGGTTATCATGTGTTGCAGTGATGGAAGCGGGCAAGAGAAGTGGTTCAGATAGAAGTGACTGTACCCGACCTAAAAAGCCTCTGCATGTTTCTAATAAGCTCCACGAGCAGAAACGTGCTCAAACTAGGATCAATGATGGAGATGCTTTTAAAAATGAAGAGAGGTTAGAACACAGAAAGGTTTACAGACTGATGCAGAGCTGGATAAACACTGAAGCTTCAGTGTCCACCTCATGGAAACCTGCGTGAGAATCGACTAGAATAAAAGAGTCAGCAGTGGTTTGTTTTCATCGACTTGGTGGCAGGAAAATGTTAAACTGTTCTTTTAACACGATGTAACATGCTCAGCCTTCATTATAGAAACACTTTATATAAAAGCAGCTGCTGAAGTGGTCATCGATCAGTACAGCTCCGTTTGTGCATATGTGTGCATGTTCTTAAAACCATGTGTGCTTGTCAGCTTATGAGTCATTGAAAGAATTGATGACAAAGGCCTTGAATACTCTGAAGGAGCTGCAGAGCGGAGCACACAGGAGTCCCCTCTTCATGCAAAGACAACATTAGTTTTTTTCTCTGAGTCATGACACATTGAGAGGCCGGTTCACGTGCATGCTGAGCTGAGCTGCTCGACTACTTTCTCCCTGAGTCACACTGTTTTTCCTCTTCTTGCCCTTTCAGGTGAATGTTGATGACACCATTGAAATGTTACCAAAATCAAGAAGAGCTCTCACCATTCAAGAGATTGCTGCATTAGCGCGATCCTCCCTGCATGGTGAGTGAGACAGCAGCATGCAGCAGATATTTAAACACATGTAAAGATGTTATGTATTAAAAGCAACACGTGTCTTTTTCCTTGTAGGTATCTCCCAGGTAGTGAAGGACCATGTGACGAAGCCTACAGCCATGGCTCAGGGCAGAGTGGCCCATCTCATAGAGTGGAAAGGCTGGTGTAAGCCCATCGACACTCCGGCAGCCCTGGAGTCAGACTTCAACTCGTACTCCGATCTCACTGAGGGAGAACAAGAGGCTCGCTTTGCTGCCGGTACGTTTTCTACTCCGACTTGTTTATTACATAAGTTACAGATGCAATGATTTGAACATCGGTATCTGCAGATGTCCGCCCTGTTGACGTGTGGCATGCAGCGATGTCAGTAGCCGATGTGAATCTGTTGTGTTGCATCAATTTCAAAGCTGGATTGGTAGTAAAGGATTTGTTTAAAAGAAATCACTGAATTGTATCCACTCTTAAATTCACCTGCTGCGCTGTCATTGGCTGGAGGAAACACACCAGCTCCACCCAGAAACGTCCTGAGTCAACCAGAACAGTAAAATCCAGTCAGAGGACAGAGTCTCTGCAGACACAGTCACCACCACACATGTATGGAGGCCCAGAAGGGACAATGGAGCAGCTTTACTTTAGGAGAAGTCTGTATTTTATTTTGAAGGAAGAAACTGCTGACTCCATCTTGAACTTTTCTTTCTTTCACTCGTCCCTTAACCTCAGTTCAACACTCACTTCCTCCCATACTCACATTTCCCTCTGTTAAATTTCCTCTCTCTGCCCCCTGTGTCTTTATCTCCTCTTCCTCACCCGGTCTCTCTCGTCGGCTCTCCCTCCATTCTCTCCCTCGCTCGCTCCCTCGCTCCCTGCAATGCAGACTCTCAAGGTTAATTTGCACAGTAAGGTTTTGCTCCTGGCCTGTGCCACCGTGACTGAGCGATTTTCCTCATGCCTCGTCTGTTCACCTTCCGTTTGATCTTTTCCTCTTTTATTTCTTACTATTTACTCGACTTCTCTTCTGCTCTCTTCTCACGCTCCGATCTTTTTGATCCATTATCGCAACTATTTTAAAGTTCATTGGTAAGGATGGCGGTTTCACAGGAAACTGTAACGATGACTCAAAAAAGCTGATTTGTTTACACGCCCCCAAATAGTTCTTACTGCCGTTTTCCACACAATCCTTGCACACTGCTTTCCGTCAGCGCCACAGTTTTGCTCTGTTGGGCAGCGCGCATCCTGCCCCACCGGGTCAGTTTCTGGAGCGTGCACTCAGCAGAGCGCAGCCATGAGCAGCTGTACACACATCACAGGAAAACTACAAGATCACAAGAGAAGTACAAGATCACACGAGAACTACAACATCGCAGGAGAACTAGATCACAAGAGAACTACAAGTTCACAGGAGAACTACAAGATCACAGGAGAACTACAAGATCACAGGGGAACTACAAGATCACAAGAGAACTACAAGTTCACAGGAGAACTACAAGTTCACAGGAGAACTACAAGATCACACGAGAACTACAAGATCGGTAGCGCCGGTGACGTCGACAGTGCCTTTCTGAGCGGCCGCACAAAAAAAGGGGGGGCGCTCAGAAAAAAGACGCTGGGTGCTGCGTTTACTTTCTGCTGCTTAAACGCTTTCTCCTCATTAGAAACAATTGAAAGAAGCCGCTGGCGCTCAGAAAATAACACTAGGTAAACACAGGGCCTTAGACTACACACCAGTCGTTGCTCCAATTTATATTTAATAGAATTTATCACCACACTTGCCCCCAGCCCTTCATCAGACAGAAATATATTAATATAGTCCTGCTGATTCAGCGCGAACGTTGACTTTAAGGATGATGGTTTGGTTGTCATTTCTTTCCATCTTATCTGTTACATCATCATCGTGTGTCCTTACGTTCAGGGATCTGCCAGTTGTGCTGATTCCTATTATTTAGTCGACTGTCTCCTTGAAGCCCTTGCAGTAATGGAGTTACTGTGGCTGACTGGACACAGCGAGAGGATGTCAGCGTGCGTGTTGGAACACAGAGTGAGAGTGTGCAAACGTGTGAAGTTTGTGTTTGGTACCTTTAGTTGGACGTAAAGGAACACAACACCATGCACTGAGTGCAAGATGAGAAATTGAATAGAGGTTTGGTTGTCCTCTTGATGGACTGACTTCTAACAACACACACACACGCTCTCCGTAGTGCGTGAAACCGGCTGCCAGGCTTGACTGACACAGAGAGGTTTATTGGTAAATGGACTTGAGCTTGTATTGATCTTTTCTCGTCTTCTGACTTCCTTGAATCACTCTTACACTGCAGGTCACACCTACACGTTCACACAGCCGTTTCCAGACTGCTTTTTTTTTCATTACGTTTTAGCGTTGCAGAAACTCGGCACAACGGGAGCTCCACATACACGCATAGTGAGACATGCACACACACAGTGCTGTTCCCCCCCGCTGGTTCAGCTGATCCTGTCTCTCCTCTGTAACACCTCTGTTACTACCAATGAAGACAGGACGGAGTGGGGGGGGGCACTTCGTCACCCCGTTACGCCTCCGGGACATTCAGATTGAAGGTGAAACGTAAATATCGCTGCTTTAAACGGCGGTCTGATTAGAGCTAATTGATGGCAGAGGCTGCAGTCTAAAGTTTCCATCAGTATTAACTTATCCATTCATACACATTCAACTCAACTCAGCTTTATTTATATAGGACCTTTCATACATAAAAACATGCTGCTTCACAAAAGAACAGACAGAAAAGAAGAGAATTAAAACACAAAGAATGTCAAACACAAAGAATTGACATTTTAGTATTGACATTAAATAAAACAAAATAAAAACAAGCGATAAAAGAACTGTAAGCACAATGATGAAGGAAAAAGTAAAAGCAATAAAACCGCTGACGCATAAATTTGGGGGTAAATTGTTTTGCCCGAGGACACATCGACATGTGGCTGCAGGAGCTGGACCCTCGACCTTCCAGTTTAGAAACGGCCAACTCTACCACTAAGCCACAGCAGCCTCTATGTCTCTTACTGCACGGTGTGTGTGTGTGTGTGTGCGTGTGTGAAGGAGGAACAGAAAGAGTGTAAGTGAGAAGATTGGTTGAAAGTATGTGTGTGGATAAGTGTGAAGTGTGTGTGTGTGTGTGTGTGTGTGTGTGTGTGTGTGTGTGTGTGTGTGTGTGTGTTTGAGTGGCTGTCCTCCAGTTTCTCGTACACTGTAGTGTAGCAGAGGACGCACCGGGTTTACTCTACACACAGCACGTAGCAAACAAACCTGTTGGACGGTCTGAATCTGGAAATTGGCGTCAGTGATGGGAAACAAGCCACAGCACAATCTAACAATGCAGAGGAGGAAGAAAGATATTATTTCAGGCTGCGTTTGTTCTTGAATCCAATAATAACTTTTTCAAAAGAGGAGCAGGTTTGCAGTGAAGTGAAGAAACAGGAGAACAAACCAACATCAAGCAATCACAAGACAAACAAATATATGAGATAAGAAATACAGAACCGGGTTTCAAATCAGGTCTCCTGTCTGTAAGTCGATGATGACTGTCTCGTATCACTTCCTGTGTCTGGTAAGCGCTTCACCGACATAAAAGAGTTTGTACCCACTTGAAAACTCTCTTTCAGCCTCAACAGAATTACTTTTAAAAACGGATTTCAGGCCGACTAAAGAGTTTCCTGTGCGTTTGCATTGGCTGGAGGGTGTGTCAGTGTTTCCGTGAGGAGAGTTCAGGGCCGAGCTACAGTCGGAGATGAATGAGAGCATCGATCTCTCGCTCTGCGGGAGACAATGCATGAATACTGAGAGAGAGAGACGGAGGGAGACACAGATAGAAATCAGAAAGGAGCGAAGGGGACATGGCTGAGAGATTGCATGCACGGCAATGCAAGAAAAGCAATTGGTGGGAATGGGGAGAGTCAGGTGAGTCGATAGAGTGTTTCATTGAGAGAGACGGTCGGGAAAAAGGCGTGACACGGAGGAGGCAGGGGAAGAACACTGAGGAATACAAAACAGACGGGCGCTGAGGAAGAAGAGGATGAGGCATGGCAGAGAGATAAATAGAAAAAGAGAAAGTGGAGTCTTATTCTGTGATTTGCCGGCTCCTGATGATGATTGGAAGTGATTGGTCTGCTGGACCTTGTGGCTTATGTTAGGTCTGGTACGTGCTGAGTCACCTCAGCCAGACACACGCTGATGTCCTCTGTGTGGCCTTGCGTGTGCTTGTCATCAACATGCACATCCATGTGAATGTTTGTTTGGTTACTTGCAAAATATGGGCTTCAATCTTAATGGTAGAAATTGCAGTTTTATCATTACAGGTGAAAAAACAACGAGATGGAAACAAACTCAAATGCGACTGGGATTGAGAAAAGGCCTTTGAAGCGTTAGAAACACATCTCCTTCTAACTTTAGATTCTGGTCCTGAATGCTCTGGATTTGTTTGGACCAGAGAAGGTAGGCAGTTTTAAGGCACCCCCACACGGCCGTTCTGGACGCCCCTCGGTTTGCCAGATATGAGAGCAGTTATCAGGTCAACAGGTGTTGCAGCGATGGAAGCGGACAAGAGAACTGGTTCAGATAGAAGTGATTGTACCCGACCTAAAAAGCCTCTGCATGTTTCTAATAAGCTCCACGAGCAGAAACGTGCTCAAACTAGGATCAATATTGGAGATGATTTTGAAAAATGGAGAGAGGTTAGAACACAGAAAGGTTTACAGACCGATGCAGAGCTGGATAAACACTGAAGCTTCAGTGTCCACCACATGGCAACCTGCGTGAGCATCGACTCTAGAGAGGAGGGGGCGGGGAGGGGCAGCTCTCTACAAAGTTTAGAATTTAGACTGCAGTACCCATTTTAAACACTAGAGTTACATATTGCTCCTTTAACCTGTTATTTTTAAAGATTATTTGAAGTGTCAAGACCCCGTTTGTTCTTACATTTAAGGGTTACACTTGATCGCTTAATAGTCAGCCATCGGTTTAACGCATGCGATGGATCTTGGGATATGTTGGGACACAAAGGATACACCGAGTGCATCCCTGATGGCCCGGGAAGAGAAGGGACGCATTTGAAGGAAGCCTCGAAAAGGGACAGCCTTTGACATGCCGTTGGGAAACAGCTTATGACAATGATTGTGTCATTGCTTTTCTCTGCGCTTCTTCTAAAAAACTGTCTCGCCTCTAGGCGGCAGGATTGCAACCTGCATAAGAACCCTCAAACACTCGGTGATAGCCATCTTTAGTGCATCAGCAGCCAAACGCCAGCTCAGGAACATAAACTGTAACGGGACTGCGGCGTCTGTCCAGTCTAATAATACTGTTCCTTGATCTGTCCTGACAAACAGCTACATGACAGGGAGACACGATGGCCCCCTGCCTCCTTGTTACCATGCCAACCACGTATTTGTGCATGTGCACCTAACAAGTGTTTTTATGTTTGTGTGTGCACAGGAGTGGCGGAGCAGTTTGCCATAGCGGAGGCTAAGCTGAGGGCCTGGTCCTCTGTGGACGGCGACGAATCCAACGATGACTCATATGACGAGGATTTTCTGCCTGCCAACGAGCCCGCCACACAGAGCACAGGTACGCACGCACACACACACACGCACACACACACACACACACACACAGTACCTCTACACATACATATTTATTCCTTTCATATTGTGCCGCTCCTTCCTGCCTGATACCCAATCACACACACCCTCTTTCTCATCCATCTCTTCTTCTTCTCTCTTCTCTCATGTCATGCCTCTCCGCCATTGTCCCAGTGCCCTAGTTTTCTTCCCTACCAACATTTTTTTTTGTCCCTCCGCGCAATTTGATATCCCTCCTGCAAGTTTAATATCATTTCCTTTGCTGCAGAGACAGTGTGTGCGTGAGGTCGGTGTGTGAGCGGGTTATAAATACATACACTGTATTTACCAGAGCTGTGTTTGTGTGTGTGTGCACGCGCGTGTGTGTACGCCCGAGCTTTCATCTTGATTACACTGAACCACCAATAACCTGTCCTGCAGCTAATAACATTCAGCTCAGTGTTTCTTCTCCATCTTTATGCGTTCATCTTTGGCCTCTGACTGTCAGGCTCAGGCCTCTTAGTGACGAGAGCATCACGTGCAGCCTGGCACGCTTATTCCTCTGGTCTTTCGCTGCTCCATAGTTGAGTTTCCTGTTCTGTTAATTCTACCAACTAAAATATGTCGGGCACATCAAACACTCCTCTCAGGCACAGAGTAACTTTAAATGAGTTAAATAATAAACAGGAAGTGTCAAGTCTTTGAGTACTGGCTGTGTGTAATGACTGAGACTACCTCCACTCAGTGAATCATCGCTACATTTTAAAGTTTCATCTCATATTCTGTTGTTGTAAGTGTTATTCCTGGTGCTGAGAGTCTATCTTTTCCCCTCTAGATGTTCCATCATATCCTCCTTACTTGAAGGACCTGATCCACAGCCAGCTTTGCCAGCACCTGGGCCTGCGCGGGGCGTGCTGCGATGTCGGAGGAGGGGAGGGAGGCGGCAGCGGTGAGCCTTCCCCTACGGCGGGCTCTCCGGACACCCTGTGCTCAAGCCTCTGCAGCCTGGACGAGCACCACCCGCTGCTGCGCGACCTGGACTCCCACCGTGGCTCCCACTCCCACAGCAATGTGGCCGAGCTCGCCGCCAAGATCCTTTCAGCGCTGCAGGGAGGGGAGGAGCTTCTGCTGGCCCGACTTCAGAGGGCAGGGCAGAGCGGGCCCAGAGGGGGAGACTGTGCCTTCCACAGCCTGGGCGGGGGAGGACGGGGCATCAGGCCATGCAGGGGTCAGGACTCTCCGTGCTTCTCCATGTCTTACTCTGACACGTACCTGTCGCCGGGCGAAGACGATGACACCCCCTGCAAGGACTATGAGGGCACGGTGTGCCAGGTGGAGGCGGAGGGCAACGGAGAGGAGTATGACCCACGCAGGAGAGTTTCTGACGTGGCCTCTTCTGGGGTAGTGTCTTTGGATGAGGAGGATGAAGACGAAGAGGAGGAGGAGAGGGCAGCAGAGCCAAACAACCAATGACTCTTCTCATCTCAGCTCAGTGTTCGATCTCTCTGTGGAGGCGTTTCTTCTCTTCTCCATCGTGTCTGAAAAGTTTGAACATTCGCGCATGTTTGTTTTTTGGACTGAAGCATCCATCTTTGCCTTACTTGCAGCATTTCAACTCCCTCCTAAACTTTGTCTCCATTTGACGTGTTTTATTTTGAGGCGTCAAAACAATCTTTTTTATCTGTGTGAGAGCAGGGGGCTTGCTCCAGCAGTCCAGGGACTTACTCGTGGGTATGACGCTCACAGTTTTCGGCTCCGTCCCGTCCTGGGAAGTGACTCTGACAAATGGACGCCACCAACAGGCAGACAGAATGACTCCAGAGTCCGACACTCTGACTTATCTTTGCATGTTTTTGCAAGTGCTGAAATCAAATGGGCTGACCCGGTCTTGAGCTCGGTTTGTATTCTGTATAACCCCCTTCCCCTCGCCCACACCCCCAGTGTCTCCCGTGGAAGGGAGGGTTGACACTGCATCCTGGGACCTGCCCTTACCTCCCCCCTCTCCCCTCCCCCCCTTCCCTGTCCTTTGCAAGAGACAAAATAGCATCCTTTTGGGCATGGCTTGCTGAGTATGCCAAACTATTTAACCCTGTCACTACAAGTTATGAGCAAATGCTGGAATGTCTTCAAAGTGACAGGACATAGTATGTATTTTAAAATAACAAAGTTAACAAAGACTTGATACAGATTATATGACAGAAATGATATGCTTTTATTGTACTAGTTTTCTATCACTCAGACATGTTGTTGTTCCCCTTATTCCCGACATCATTATGATGGACGCCATAATGATCTCCCGTAGGTACCGGATATTTTTGGGAGGTTCTGTGGATTCCTGCGTGGAAGCCATGAGACCTTTGCTTGTCTTACAAAAAAAAACAACAGCAGCAGCAGCAGCAACAGTGACAGAATGTTCCTGAAGTGACCCTTTGGCCATCCGAGTGTGGCAAGGAAGAGGCGCGGCTTGAAGAGGCAGATTTTTGTCTGTGAAGAGAAAGAGTTGCATCGGAGATTTTCTATATTTTTGTATGCGTTGTCTTGCTTTTGATCTCTTTGCCTCTGCGGCGTGCCAGTGTATGTGGTTTTTTGCACGAAGCTAACGTGGCTGTAGATTTTTCTCCTTTTCTTCGTTATCACTGTGTGATATAGTTTACTGGGAAAAAAATTATAAAACAAATGTGAACAATTTTAATTTTGTTTTGAAAAGAGGATACTGTGATACGGTTTGTGATCGCCATACGTCATGATCCTCTCGTCCTCTCATACTGAACCCTAAGAAGCTTTGCCTTTTAATCTTTACTTATCCTCTTTTCTTTGTTATGATATTTGGCATGTTTAAACGTGGCACATGCAGAAACTCCTCCATCACCATGGCGATGTGAGGAACTGTGTTGAGGCTCTCCCAGAGGGACCGTCATTCATACAACTCAGGAAACTCCATTGGACCAGAGCGTCAGTGCATCATCACACCCACCTGCATACCACCTCTCTCATCTTCAGCGTGTGTGCATGTGTGTGTGTGTGTGTGTGTGTGTGTGTGGGAGAGAGAGCCTGGTTATTTTCTACTATAAAGCACAGATTCAGCCCCCAGATCCTTCTTTTAATGTTGTTTTAATGGTAAGAAAAGCCTAAATGTGTGAATCCATAAGAATTGTGCAAACGTGTGTGTGTGTGCGTGTGTGTGTGGCTTTACTGTAAGATGTCGGCGAGCCTTTTAAGCTTGCATCGTGAGCTCATTACAAACCCCCCTCCAACGCAGCGATTCCCTTTAATGCAGTGACTCGTGTTTAGCGGAGCTCTTGTTGGAGGTTGAACTTTTACTGGTGCTGCAAATTAAACAAAAGAAGACGAAGAGAAAAGCATTCAGTACAAACAAACATCTGGAAATGATTAGAGAAACGGCATCACTCATCGGGCTCAGAACTTCATGAAAACTACACGAGCAGCTCCAGGCTGGAGATTTTTGAAAAAGACAGCGACAACTCAGGGGGAACCATCGAAGCTGTGCCTTTCATTCGTCACCTTTGACCTCCCAAGTTGCACCATCATCATCATCACATCATCATCATCTGTGCTGTCACTCAGGCCATAGCTTAGCGTCCTTACCCTCCAACAGAGGCACAAAAATGATCCTGTTGCATCGCCTGCATTCATTTTTCCCCTGTAAGTAGAAACTGGAGGTTACAGCGGGCGGTTTGCGTCACTGTCCTTTTGGTTGACATTAAAAGCCGGGCGACGCTTTTTGTCCTGGCTCAGTTATGAGAGTGAGCCATTGTTCAACACCCTCCCCTTTTTAATCTGTCCACTCCAACGCATCCCCTCCGTCTGTCTCTCTGAGTATTCATGTCCTCTCCTCGGTGATGTGTGTGACAGAGAGACGGGCACCTTGTGCGTTTTTCATTCACTCGAGTGTTTGCTGCTCTCTTGCACGTGAGTGTGTTTTTATGAGTATACTTACTACTTACTATATCAGAACCTGAAGCTCGCTCCCCTTGTTGACGTGGCATCATGGTGGATATCCTCGTCTGCCTATCCTTGTGAGAACATTTTGTCCTCACAAGGATAGGAGGGAAGATTTCCTGCTGACACACACACACACAGACAGCCTGATGAATGTCTCCCCTCTTCCTCCTTCTGTCCCTGTCCTGTCATTTCCTGGCCTCCCCTCCTCTCCTCGCTCCGTCCCCCACCCTTCCATCTTTCCCCACAGCGGGGGCTCATTATGTAAGCAAGAGGACGTCTGAGTGCTACCTTTGCCAACAGGCAATTAGCCCTCGATTATGAAACGGCCTGACGAGCAGGAGATGCCTATCTTTCTCCTGTCTGTCTTTTCTGCTCCCTTGTGTCATTTTCCCCTTCACTCCACCTCCCTCCCCCCCTCTCTCCACCCCATCATTACCGCCTCAAGCTTTTTCTAAGCAACATCTTTTGAGGTTAGCTGTCCGAGAAAACTCCAAAAAGTTTTTTTTTTTTAAATGCTCACCTCTCTGTTCAGAAGTGATTCATATTTCCAAAAACAGAAGAGCCCCCTGCTGTCCTTCGGTCTGACAGATGTCTCTCTTTGTGTGTGTGTGTGTGTGTGTATGTGTGTGTTTAGTTTGTCGCTTCAGGCAAGCGCTGACATTGGACACTTATCAGAGAGAAGTGCTCCAGATTCTCTCGCTCCCTCTCTCTGTGATAGTGGCGGGAGAACCCAGCGCTATAAAAAGACATCAAAACATCTGTTGGACAGCAGCAAGGCGGGAGGGCGGATGAATATTCAGGAGATGATGGTGGCGCCCTCGTCACACGATAGCCTACTTACCATTTTAGAACAAAGAAGAAGGGCCGCTTGCCGCAACACCGGCCCCGTAGCAGCGATACTGCAACAAAACCCGAGTGTGAAAACAGCAAGAGGAGATGAATACAGAGACTTACAGAGAGAGCAGGCCTGAGTTTAACCCACATTAGACGCCACTGCTTTGATTTAAACATCTCAAAATACCAAGGACGGGACGGGGTGCACACACACACACACACACACGCACACACACACACACACACACACACACAAAGACAAGATGCTCGTGAGGGATCACAAAGCCATACAACTCGACAAGGACTCCATGAAGCGATCACAGATGACCTGAAATCCGTTTCATATCATCTCAGCATCACACACACCCTCATCAGTCTCCTCCCTCGGAAAACTTCAATCCTCGACCTTTCTTTTAGTCCTTTTCTTCTTCTTTGAATACTATTCTTCCTCTTTTGGCTGAATGTAATTATTTGAAAATTGCCACCTTGGATTTGAATAACAAATCTTTGTTTGCTGCATCTGATATTATTTCAAGTTAATAAAATATTGTTATTGTTCTTTGCAACAAAGATGAATCTGGAGTGTGTTTTTCTTGTCTTAGGACGTTTTCACATCGGACACGATTGTTCCCCTCGACCCTCTCCCTCGCTGGTCTGCGTTCACATCGTTCTGTACCCGAGTACTCAATCCACCAATAAGCAGAAAAAAAAAGTTACCATGGCAACCACTCCGAGCTGAGTCCGTCCTGCTAACTGTGGATGTTTTTGTTATTTCTGAGACGCCAACAACGACCTTCTTCCTACATACACATCTACCGTGCAGCTCAGAGGCGCTGCCAGTCAACAGACAAGGTGGGCAACTGCTCGGCCCCCCCAGGCCAGTAAGGGGCCCCCGAGAGCTCACAAACTTTAAACCACAGCAGTACCTCAAAATGTGCAAATTTTGCAATGACAGGAGGAAACCTCCCTATGGGGGCCCCATAAGACAGCGATCACTCTCGTTGCTCTGCTTAGCATCTTGTGCATTATTCCGGGGAAAACCAAAGTTTGTCAATAAAAAACCACTGAGAGAAAATAAAGATGTATGATCCATGTGGTGGTGAAAGAATAAAGAGGAAGAGCGTTGGGACGCTGGCAGACATAATGGAGGTTGGAGGGGACCCAACAGCTCAGAGGACGCAGCGGCCCGTTCTCTCTACAATGTTTTATTCAGACTCGCTTTCAAAACTACACTGCTCAACACTTAAGATATATTCCTCCCGTCAAGTATCAGTCGATCACACCAGCACCCAGAGTAGTCATGAGCTGCGCTGCACGTGTCCAGTTTAATTTCTCATTCTTCTGTTGGATTGTTTCAAACTGCTCTCTTTACAACGCCTCAGAAACCGCTCTGAACCTTCTCGACAGCACACAGCCAATCAGGCGCCACCTTTAACATTTATGTATGAACAATTAAATGTATTGAAGTCACGTCGTTTTGTGGATGAGTTTCACCAACCAGTGCACAAGTGATATTGGAGAAATGCTGCTCGGTCATAAATTCTGTCCTCGTAAACTTAGATAGATGAAGGTGAAGGTTCTGAAAGGATACAACAAAGTCGTGTTTAGTGACTCGTTGATGTTATAACCATACGGACGCCCGTTGAGATTGATGATTTCCCCCTGTTTTCATCTGAACTTAAATGTTGAAATAACGGTTAGCGCTGCCCAGAGGAGAAGCTTGGAGAGCTCAGCTAATCTCATTAACTTCGTGCAGTGTTTTATGGTTATGATAGGATAATGAACTGTTACATTAACCTCTTCAAACATCATTTACTGCACGACAATCACCGTGGTACACACGCCATGAAGCCGTCTGCAATGAGCTCCCCGACACAACGACATCATCATTAAGAAGTTATTACCAGAGCAGAGGACGGCAGTCGAGCTGGTCTGACTGATCCTCTTGCAGTAGGTATTTCATTCCTCCATGACATCATGGGCCCCCGGGGAGCTCAGAAATCCATTAGGTGGGTCGTCAGCGAGGGAGGGATCAGAGCAGGATATGAAGGATGTTCAACAACGTGTGTGATCATCAGGGTTTGAGTCCCTCCACAGCCACAGACTGCGGATTTGTTGTCCAGTATGCAAATAAAGTCGATCAAATATTTGAAAATGTAACACAAGTTTGTTCCTGCATCGAGTTACAGTATTTCAATTAATTAATCATACAAATTAAGAGCGTCTCTTTTAAAAGAAGTGTGGAAAATTGAAACCACCTGCAGAGAGTAAGCGATGCAGCGGGCTACGTCCAGCTGCGCTACGTTCTGCCACAAGGTTTGCTCCGTCGTGAGCGCAGCCATGAGCAGCAGTACTCAAAGGAAAACTACAAGATCTCAGGAGAACTACAAGATATCAGGAAAACTACAAGATCACATGAGAACTACAAGTTCACACGAGAACTACAAGATCATAGGAGAACTACAAGATCTCAGGAGAACTACAAGTTCACAGGAGAACTACAAGATCACAAGAGAACTACAAGATCATAAGAGAACTACAAGATCACAAGAGAACTACAAGATCATAAGAGAACTACAAGATATTGGGAGAACTACAAGATCTTGGGAGAACTACAAGATCACAGGAGAACTACAGGATCACGAGAACTACAAGATCACAGGAGAACTACAAGATCTCAGGAGAACTACAAGATCACGCAGGAATAAAGACAACAACGTACAAACAATATGTTGCTTTGTCTTTGAGAGGACGATTTTTTGTTCATGCAGTTTGTACGTCATGTCGATGAAGTGATAGAACATACTATCGGGAGTCTGAATGTTGTGTTTTACTTTGAAATTGACCGGAGCTCTGTGCGTTTCCTGGTCTGACTTCCTGTCCGTGTCATTTTATTCTGTTCAGCTTGAGCTTCCAGCGTGCAGCAGCTTTCGGCGCGTGCTTGAAAAGTGGAAACCGCATTTCCACAGACTTTGTGGAAATGCGGTTAGGCCAGTGATATACGAGTCAGGAAGTCCAGACCAGGAAACAAAGGAAATCATTTACAAATATTCTTGCTTAGCGTTTGCAGTGTAAACGATTTCTCCGTTTCATCATCCGACTTGTTCTCTTTGTGCTTTTTTCTATCAAATTCTGGTTTCAATGCAAATTATCACGTTTTTAAATCCATATTTTACACGACATCATGAGGTTATAAGAGCAACAGAAAAAGTGTTCATGTCAGCTCTACTTTGAGATATAAGAGATCTGACAGCCACATATTTCCTTTAGATTTATTTTTTATGTATTTTTGAAGTCAGATTACTGTGCATATGAACATGTCCATCAATCCGTCCATCCATCAATAGATGATGAGATAGGCCGAGTGATGGGCTGACATCCGACATGCATTTTACATCTCTGCTGGATTTATGCATAAATAAAGGAGTATCTTTTCAGTTTTCTTTCCTCCAGAATTTCCACCAGTTGCAGCATCCCGACATTAGAGAAGCATTGATATTAAACACAGTTGCTGGTCTTGACTGTGCGGTTTTCCTGCAGGACTTCCGAGGATCACGGTTGATTTGACGATGATTAATTGATGCTTGGGAATGCTAAAAGCAGCTTCTTTGATGTTCCTTTTCCCTCCTCTAGCTGTTCTGCTGTTCGTCCGCTTTTGCGTCATTTGCATCATTTCATCATCCCTCTCTTCTGAATCAAGCCTCATGAAGACACACCATCTGTTGGAGGTCAAGGGGTACTGGGATCTGGGCTCTGTGAGGTAATGTGTGCCACCAAGAGATTAAAGCCATGTAAACACTGGACCTCTGCAGGAGATCGGACTGGATTAACCCCTGTGCTGCCGACTGTGAGGAGCTGCAGGAAACACATCCTTCAGATATCTGACAGTAAAAAATGACTTTAAAGCTACTGTGAGGACTTTTTAGCTGCTTAAGAAACACAGTGAAATAAATATCGATGACTCTTTACGAACTATAAAAATAAAAGAGGCCATCAGCCTCAACACTGATCATGTTTTAGTAGTAATTTATAATGCCTGATACCGCTTCCAGGGTGAAGGTGACGATGTTGAGCTGCACGCTGCCAAAACTCACGCTGTAAAGATTCATGATGAGTTATACGTTTTACTGTAAAAGGATCAATATGTAACTCTGCCCCCACGTGTTTAAACCCTTGAATCTTGAATCAATAAAGTCAGAGGGAGATGACTCTGGCTTAACATAAATCCTTGATAAGTTTGCTCCATTATGTTATATTCGTTATTATTTTTAAAGGAGCAGTATGTAACTCTAACACCTGGTGTTTAAAATGGGTACTGCAGTCTAAATTCTAAACATTGTAAAGCCCTGTCTCCCCCCTCCCCCTCCTCTCTAGAGTCGATGCTCACACAGGTTGCCATGTGGTGGACACTGAAGCTTCAGTGTTTATCCAGCTCTGCATCGGTCTGTAAACCTTTCTGCGTTCTAACCTCTCTCCATTTTTCAAAATCATCTTCAATATTGATCCTAGTTTGAGCACGTTTCTGCTCGTGGAGCTTATTAGAAACATGCAGAGACTTTTTAGGTCGGGTACAATCACTTCTATCTGAACCAGTTCTCTTGCACGCTTCCATCGCTGCAACACCTGTTGGTTTGACCTGATAACTGCTCTCATATCTGGCAAACCAAGGGGCGTCCAAAACGGTCGTGTGGGGGTGTCTTAAAACCGCCTACCTTCTCTGGTCCAAACAAATCCAGAGCATTCAGGACCAGAATCTAAAGTTAGAAGGAGGACATACTGGCTGCTGCATTGTTGTCAGAGAAGCCAGCGCTTCAACATATCATGTTTCCTTAATGTCTGATCATCTAGTAAGGTCACTTTATCATCTCACTCACTACACATCTTACTGAAGTCCTTTAAGTTCATTGATTTCTCCATACGCATGCTAACGGTCGGGTGAGTTTGCAGTATGCAGTGTATGTATTTAGAGTATGTGGTTTCGGACACAGCCGTGTTGTACTTTTCTGGATATGTGTCGATGATGACAGCCATCAAATGATGTGAATTAAAGTATGCACGCAACAGATATGTTCAAGGCTGTTCCAAAAACGTTAATTAAAAGTCATGTTTATAAAAGCGTTCTAAAAGAGAAAGTAAAGTTTGGCTTTTGTCAGAGAGAAATCCTTTTTCACATTTCCTGATTCCAGCCTTGAATTTGTTCCCTCAGGAAGCACTCTCTGTTTCACATTTGAACGTTATCTGTTACTCCATTAGCAGGTGAAAAGAATATAAATGGGCAATTTTTGTCCTGCATTATTGATAAAGTGTTCACGTTGCAAGCTCAGTCAGCCTAACGGACAACCCGACCACTCAAACACTTTGCTATTTCTGACCACATGCTCCAAGCGTCTCCGTGAGGCCCCTCTTCAGTGTTATCTCTGCCGTCTGAATAAGAAGGGGTCTCTGCCTCCTTATCAGTTTGTCCGTTACATTCTTGGCAGCAGTGGTCAGACAAAAGTCCATTTATGGACATAAGAATAAAGCCCACGCTGTGCCCTACTGACCCACAATGCACCAGGGCTTTATAAAAACCCCTGGACAGAGAGCGAGAGGTTAAAAGCTTTTTGTTGCTTTCTTTTGGGTCATTCATTCTCTCAGTAGTCGTGCTGAGGAGCTTAAAGGAAAGCTAATTTTGCACTTCTTCAACGATGGCATCTCTGACCTCTTCCAGCCGCAGGTCGTCCTCGTCCTTCCACTCATCGTCGCGTTACAGCACGTCCAGCTCCTTCAGGTCTGAGGGCTCACTGGGCGGATCCTCATCTGATTCTCTGGATCCACTTTTTGAGCCGTTTCTTGACTCTGCTGATTACTCCGGTCTGTTTGCAGAGGAGGGCCCCGGAGGTCCAAACTGTTTGGCCCCCTTCAGCAGACACAGCCGATCCTCCTTCGGACAATCTGGTAAGGACGTTTGAGAGAGGAGGTGGTGGAGTTGGAAGTCATTTCTCACACGAGGTACCAGTCTGATGAACCAATCACGCCTCCCTGCTCGTTCTCTACCCCTTGCATGCTCTAGCCCTGTGGTTCCCAAAGTGAGGGTCGGGACCCCCTTGGGGGTCGCTAGATGTAGTTAGAGGGGTCGCAAGATTCCTTCCAAAAACATACAGAAATAGAAAATGGTTTAAAATTGCATATTTCACCAATTAATTTGAACAAATATACAAAAAAGTAGTTTCTTACAATAAATTACAAAGATAATATGATGGTATTGGGCTGCTGTGTGGTGTTCCAAAGCCAGTGTTTGGAGAAGCCTAGTGTGTCAAATGTTTTAACCACCTCAAGAGACAATGGGGGTCCCCATTCTTTATCACCTTTATATTGGGGGTTGAGGGGCTAAAAAGTTTGGGAACCCCTGTTCTATCCCACTCTCAAAGCGCGTCACTGATGACAGAGTTTACACTGAGAGTTTACTTACCGCTGAATGAGACATGAGACGACGTAGTTTCTACACAATGTAAGAGATGAGCTGAGGTCTGCTTCTGGACCAACGGCGCTCGTGCATGTAAGTGAGGGGCGTGGCTTTAGAAGGAGTACAGAGGGTGGTGGGGGTGGGGGGGAGGGGTGTAGACAGTTTTTGCAGCATGCTGTTCATCACCTGATCTGACGCAGACCCCGGGGCAGCTGAGACGTACTTAAAGAATAACGGAATAGAAATAACTGATCTTATGATTTATGGTCTGTTTTGCTTACATAGCTCACATAGAGACAACAGTCTTACAGTCTTAATTCGGCCTGTGTCATAACCGGCTCAAACACTTGATTTTAATGGTACATCAGAAGTCTGACTCATCGTCTCTCTCATCACGCATTAAGAGCTCCACTGGAGCCGTTAGTGCCTCGTTCATGGTCCCCCCCTTTTGTAGCATTTTCCGAGGTTCAGGGTGTTGAGACTCTCTTCATTCATTTCCTGCAGCAGCGGGAGAGTAGAATTCGTTTCTCACATTACAGTGGTGGGTTGATTGAATGTGAGAAAGAAAGAAACGCCACAGAGAAGAAAAAGACCCGCGGCGCCGAGAAAGTAATGAGCCGGGGTCGTAACAGCGTCCGTGCTCTGTGAGAGAAGAGAGTCGGGTCGGCTCCAGACCTCGTCTACTGTGTCACAGAAAGAGCAGAACTAAAGGTGGAAAAGGCGTCGTGCGGCCTCTTACATAAAACACGGCTGCGTTTATACAGTTCTACTGCGGCGGCACAGAGCATTACCAACCACAATAAAAAAAAGGTTGATGGCATGTGTGGCTCCACAGGCCGATTAAAGCAGAATCAATGATCGGGTTTAATTTGATTTTACTGACTCACGTGGAAGATTCCAGCACCCACATGTCCCATCAAATAAAAGAGAAGATGAGACGTGTTAGATGCTGTAGTTCAGATCTGCACACATGCACTAAACTAAATTTACATCCAGAAAAAACATTTCAGTCTCTAAGTTCTCTTAAACATGTTTACTAGTCCCAACATGAAGTTCTAAAAAACTCTATCTGAGCGTCGCAGCTTGGATTGAGAATAAAGGCACAAAAAGTGATCAATCATTATATTAGGTGCATAGCTGTAATGCACCAGTTAACACGCACTAATCTTTCAGATATCAGTGTGTCCATGACCTCTTCTCGTCAACAAGACTCGACAGACAAATATAAACGGTAGATGGACTTGAGCTTGTATAGCTCTTTTCTAGTCTTCTGACGACTCAAAGCACTTTTCACACCTCAGGTCACACCTACACATTCACACACTGATGGTAGAGGCTGCTGAAGAGTCCATCAGAAGCAACGAAGCAATTCTGGGTTAACTGTCTTGCCCAAGGACACATCGGACATGTTTCTGCATAAGCTGACCCCTGACCTCTACCAGCTGATCCACAGCTGCCCACTCAGCCCCTGTCAAAATGACCCAAAGTACTTTTATTTTGAAATACAAACAAGCTTTTGTAAGTAATGCTTCTACATAATAAAACCATAGACTGAATATTACTGGACGAAGCCATGCTGGAAATGCTGTCTCAGTCTAACTTTCAGTCAACCTAACGACAGGCTGAGAGCTGGAGCTGAGGCGGGTTTTAAGACTCCTGACAAACCGTTACACCGCGCCCACCTGTCAATCATGTCAGCTACACGCCTTATTGTGAATAACTCTTATCCTTCATCAAATCAAAACTGATGAGTCATCAAAACATTCACCCCCCGTACAGTGTGTGTCGATCGAGACATGAGCTAATCAGACCTATTTGTTTTTTTGAACCAGGCTGTAAACATGTTAATCTCTGCTGTAAAAACAGGCTTTTTAGAATGGGTGTGTATGTGACTTCCTGTGCTTCTGCAGCCAGCCTCTAGTGGACACTCGAGGAACTGCAGGATTTTACACTTCAGCATCGGCTCAGTATTTCTACACTGGAGGTTGCTGCTTGAATAATGTAAAATAAAACTTAGATTTGGCCTTTTATGGAAACAACAACAACAAGAGGACATGCATCCAAACATGTTATTCTACTTTTACTGATTCAATGATTCAATGTTTGTTCAAACATTTGCAGTCGTTTACAGCACATCTCATATGTCGTTTCCTTCTAGTTCCTGCAGGTGGCGCTGTGACAGCCAGGGAGAGCAGTACAGGTGGCGGCGTGCGTTGCCTGGGGGACAGCTACTACATGTCAGCTGATGTCAGCCAGTTTGAGCCGCATGACATCGTGGTGATGGCCTACAACCACCACGTCGTCATTCACGCCCAGAAGGTGTGTGTGGGTGTGTGTGTGTGTGTGTGTGTGTGTGTGTGTGTGTTTCTGCCCTTTGTGTGCGTGCGTGTGTGTGTGCGCGCGTGTGTGTGTGTGTGCGTGTGTGTGTGTGTGTGTATGTGTGTGTGTGTTTCCTAAAGTCTGATCCTGTGAGCACTGACCAGGTTTAACGCCTTCTGAGGTGCTGCTTGTCAACAGGAAAGGCAGACAACTGTTTGGGACCCCAGGCCAGCAGGGGGCCCCAGAGGGCTGACAAACTTCAAACCACCAAATGTGCAAATTTTGCAATGACAATAGAAAAACCTCTCTAAGGGGGTAACTTCAGTCATCAATCCCTCTCGTTGCGCCGCTCAGCATCTCAAGCATTGTTAAACATAAGAATACAAACTGAATCAATGTCTGTGTTTTGTTATGACGTGTTTTGAAAAGTACATTTGCAAAGAGACATGTGCATGTCATTATAAACGCACGAGAGACCTCAGCACCTCATGACAGAGAGCATGCGACGGCTGCTGAAAGGTACAGCCTCCTTCTCTGGTCCAGCAGTTTCTGAATTAGCCCTGCTGTCAGTTACAGTCGAGACAAGCTGCTTGCTTCCTGTCTCTCAATCCTCTTTCTCTCTGCTCCGTCTCTCCCCCCTCTCCCTCTCTCTCTCTCCCTCCCTCTCTCTCCCTCCCCCCTCTCTCTCTCTGCTACCTCTCTCTCCCTCCCTCTCTCTCTCTCTCTTTCTCTATGCTCCCCCACAGTTTGACATTAGTCATGTTTAAAAGGTGAGAGAGATAGAGGAGAAGAAGGAGGAAATGTTTCTGCAGCAGTGAAGGAGGATCATTTTAACTCGGGTCAGCGGACAAGAGGGAACTATTCCATGTTGATCTCCTCTCTCTCTCTCTCTCTCTCTCTACCCGCTGAGCAGCAGTAACCCCTCACACCTCTTTCTTTCACTGGTTCTCACCCTCTTTTCTCACCCTCTCTTGGCCCTGTTGCTCTTCTCACTCTCTCTCTCTCCCTGTCCTCGAGTGTTCGCTGACCTTTCCGCTCGCCCTCCTCCTTCAGGTTAACCCCTCCTTCCATGTTCAGCTCCATCTTTTTTTCTGACTTTTTTTGGCTTCATTTTTCAGATCCTCGACGACGGAGGCGTCAGTGCCACGTTCACCCATAAGTCCCTGTTCCCGGAGGATATGGACCCCTTGTCTGTCAGTGGAAACATTCATCCTGATGGCACTCTGGTTGTGAGCGTCCGCCGGACAGCAGCGCTGGGTGAACCGGAGCCCCCGGCTGTCCCAATCTATCGCAGTGAAGCTCATCTTTGATCCCCCCTGTACTTCACTGTACATCACCTCCTGATGTTTAGTGACTGTCAGATGATGAAGTTGTGATTTTTAAATCTTAAAGTGAAGGAGAAGTTACCGCTGAATGGATGCTAACTGTTTGTCCTAATAATCAGTCCAGCAGACAGACTGCTTCTATATTTGTGGTTAAAATGTTTGATCCCGAGAGGATGACTCCCAGTGATGACAGTGAGCCCGGGCACCTCTGTCTGGTTAAAGTTTCCCTTTATCAAGATGGTTAAAGGGCGAGTGGCGACAACTGCAGGAACTTGATTGTTTGCAAAATGTATAGATGATAACATACGACACATATCGCTCCCCATATTCATAAAAATTGAAGAAGTCTTGTGCTGCTGAGAGACGGCTGCAACGTGTATTTTTGTATTTTACCAACGACTGTATGAAACATGGACGTATAGTCTCAGTGACGTCACCCTTTGGTTTCTGAAGAGGCAATTTTGTAGCCCAAAGATATCAGCTGCCATGTTGGAAATTCTGTCACAACCTTGGAGAGAAAGAGGAGATGTCAATGCACCGCCCTGTCAGTCAGCTCATCCTCCCCAATGATGCAAACACAACCCTAACCCTACTAACCCTAACCCAACGCTTAGGCTGGATACAAACAGAATTTATGAACTATAATATAATAATTCACACTGTACAGTTTTTACCAATAAACAAGTGATCTCTGTGGATCAGAGTCCTGATTTGTTCTAGGCTGTTAACGTGTTAATATTTGCGTTTTAAAACGGGTCCTCATAGCATGAAGTGTCGTTTTTACCCTTACGTATCGGCTTCATTTTTCAACAAGAAAGAACAACTGCCGCTTGATCTTGCACATACCATAAAACTTCTCCTAATAGCCCAGCCGTTTATAAACCTCAGTCCATATACTGACCTTGCCTTTATTTAGGACGGGCATGAAAACAAGACAGGACCTTTGAATCATCTTCAAACATAAGTTGTGCAAAACTAAGGAGCCCCAGAAGTCCCAAAAAGTAAAAAAATATATATATCGTTTGCGCTATAAAACACTAAATTTACACCAGAAAGAATATTTAGCTGTGCAAAATTAGGATGACAAAAAACAAAATAAATACATCACAAATTTGAACTTACCTCATAAAGAAGCATGCAGACCTGCATCATGTCCAGCACACATATGAGCATCATTCTGTCGTTCTTGCACAGATATTTGTTTATCATTGGTTTTTGTGTCTTGCTGCTTTTTCTCCTTATTTAGGATCCACAAACTATTTCAACACTAAATGCATCGGTGCCTCTCATTGAGAGCTCCCTTGATTTGTCCAAAGAAGCAGCAACACCAGGCGAGTAAAAGGGACTGCAGCTTTTATTTAAGATTTATTTTTGGGCTGTTTACCTTTAACTGACAGGACAGAGGATAGAGCAGGACATCTGTGTGTGTGTGAGAGAGAGAGAGGGGGGGGTATGACATGCAGGACAGGAGCCATGGGCTAGACTTGAATCCAGGCCGCCCAGTCGGAGGATATTCGTCAAGATGGCACCAAATTTCAATATTCTTTAAGCTCGTCTATATCCAGCAACAAGTGTTATCTCGAGGCGCTTTACAAAAGAGCAGATAAAAGACCAGAAAATGGGATATGGGGAGATGGGATAAGATGCAGTAAGGATTTCTTCTTTGTATTCCTTGCGTTCCTGTTGTCCACACTTCCCTGACCGCTGAGGTGGAGGTCGGAGCACGCCGTGCTTGAAGGAGAATTATGTAAAGCCACTGGAGGGTAAAATATAGCAAGAGTTCTCACCAAAATCTCGCCCTTTTATTTAAACCGCCCACTTTCAAAGTTTGCAGAGAAAAATTAAAAAGTGTGATGATGACATAACTATTGAGAGATCTCTCTGTGCTGTTAAAGTTCATTAAGAGGACTAAATGTCACGTTTAATGTCACAGCTGGTTAAATTCTCCTGACAGGACGTTTATGATACAGTTTATAAAAAGGGGTTTTAACTTCGGGGTTATTTTGTTGCTTTCATCTGTACAATCCAAAACATGTTGTGTTGAAGAAATCTTTAAATGCATGCAGTCCCCTCCTCTCATGAATGTTTCAAAGCTTCTGCTTTAAAATAATAAGAAATAAAAGTTGTTTTTAATTCTGCACAAATCCCACAGCTTGCCTTGGGTTGTTTGTTTTTATGACTTGAGCACCTGTGCATGGAGCCCTTTGCAAGCTGGAGAAGGAACCTGTATTGACATTTTTCTCTGCTTGTTAGGAGGTGTGGCGTTGAAGAAGACACATGCACACACACGGAGACAGAGAGCGCCGCGTGCCAGTCTCCAGAGGCCTGTCTGCAGCTCTTACCAGGCATTACATCAATCTGTCTCCAAGTGACACCAGCACTTCCTACACTGTAGCTGAGAGCAGGAAGACTTTTTTTTCTTTCTGAGTGACACCTTTATTAGGTATTCATCAGAGCGAGGGCGGCGACGGCACGGACAGATGGCGCCTTGCTCTTGCTCTACGTCGCTCATGTGTTTCTAAGATCATTCATTGCAACACGGACGAGCCGCTGCAGCTGTGCTTTGATCCAACTCAGCTCTGACTTTCCGTCTTATTCTGAGAGAACTTGCACGCGCTCAAATATGCACGCTGCTGCCGCACACTTACACGTGTTGATAACCCAGTTGTGTAACAGGATATCGAGGTGTTAGTGTCCCATCACTACAGCTATTAACCGGCAGTGAGATTGGATGCGGTGTAACAGTTTGTCAGGAGGTTTAAAACCCGCCTCGGCTCCAGCTCTCAGTCTGTCTTTAGGTTGACTGAAAGTTAGACTGAGTCAGCATTTCCAGCATGGAGACCGTTATCGATGGGACTCCAGCGCCCCCTGCAGGAACAGACGGGTGAAGTCTCTCAGGCTTCAAACATTCATATTTACAGTCTGTGTAATAAACCTGCATTTTTGTATTTACCTACAATAACTGCAACAGCAATAAAGGTTTAATCTTTGAGTCAGATCGGGCGGCTTGAATTTCAGGGCATTTAAACTTAATCCTGCAGCGGTGAGTATTTCAGGTGGACCTTGTATCCAATCACAACGCAGCGCTTGTGCTAGAAGTATTGCATAAAGCAGTTCACTCTCTGAGCCGATGAAAAGATTTGGGGAAAAATGAACTAATTCGATCATTATTGTGTTATAACTGTGTTTGCTGCCCCACTGGGAGCATCAGCATGAGAGAAATACGGCGCTCCAGGAACGAAGACGACAGACGGCAGATGGGAGAAAATCACAGCAGCAGAATAAAAAAAACACACTCAAAGGAGTCATCTTCCTGTTTGTTAAAATCTCATTTATTCGTCCCTGATATACAAAACAAAGTTTGTTGGCTTGTATAAGAGCGCTGACAACAGTCCATACAGCAGGAGTCACTACAGAGCCTCTAAACACCAGACGCACGGAAAGTTTCCCAAAGTCGAAATGAAACAACACCTCCGGGCGTCAAAGAGCCAGTGAGACTTTGGGAAACCTTCCGTCTATAACAGATCTCGTTCTCACACGCAGGCTCACGTGTGAGCGTCACGTCTCCTCGTAGTCGAACATCTTTTTACACTTTTCAGGTTTCTTTACAAAAATAAGGTTATCTTGCATTCATGGCATCAATTAAAACGGGGTTACAAAGTGAGATGAACAACTGTTATTGCACAAATTTGATTACCTACAAGTAGATGATCCGTAAAAAAAAAAAAAAAAAGAACTCCCCCCCCAAAAAAAAGAAATGAACATTTTCTACTTTGATTAATACACACTAATAAATACGCCTCCACCTCGGGTTGATGTCGGTCTGCTAGAAAACGAGATGAAATGTCTGCGGAGGGGAAGGTGGTCTCTGACAGAACGCAGAGTCCTAAAAATCGATGAAAGGCTCAAACAAATGAACAGAACCAGATCAGACGAGTGGATCTCAGTCAGTCCCCGGGGTGAGCAGATAAGGGGGGGACAAGACGTCAGGTCGCCATGGTGATAATTGCACACTGAGCTGACAAATCATCAACCCTGCTCACATTTGTGTGTGTGTGTGAAAAGTGCCTCGTCCACATGCATAAGACTAGAAAAACAAACACTTGTCGATTGCTTTTGAGAAGGAGAGTCGATGCAGGCACTTGTGGAATGGAAGCCAACTGACCTCCTGCAGGTCCCTTCAAAGGTCAAAGTTCAAGGAGAATTCGAGCATTATATGTACCTAATTTTACATATTTTAGGGTCTCAATTAAGCCTGATTTAGACTTCTGCGCAGCAGCATGCCCTTTAGGCAGGTACCTATAGAGAAGTCTACGCCTGCAGCCTGACATGCACCTCCATAAAAATTGAACTACACGATGAAGCGATGCATACGACAAACCCTGTGATTGGTCTACCATTTCCCCTCCTGATAGCGAGTCTAACTATGACGGGAAGATGAATATATGTGAACCTGTGTGTTTAACGAATGCTAACTGGTAGCCTGAGCTAACAACACTATCCAGCTGAACATCTCCTCCGATGTTTAATCAGCTGCTGCTCGATATGCGTCAGCTCCAACTCTGACATCGTACGCTCGGTCGCAGTCGCCACGGTTTCCTGAACATAAAACCAGCTGAGAATTTGGTCGAAGCAACTGGCGGTATAACTAGCATAGAAATTGCTCTGCCAACTAGCGTTTGTAGGTGGAGTATTGCAGAGCTACGCGGACTCACCGACGCACAAATATGAAGTGCTCAGGGCGGTGTAGGCCACTACGGCGTCGATTCAACTCAGAAGTTTAAACCAGGCTTGACTTTAATCGTCTTCATCATCATCTTAAAGTTCTGTCGCTATAGAAATCCTTTCTGTGAAGATATTTTCACTTTGAAACCACCAAAGATATTTAAGCCGTTACAGCTGGACAGATCTACAGTCGTCCATTGAAGAACTTCTTGTACCTTTTTAGTCTTTGAGATCCAGAAATTCAATTTAAAAATCAATATTTCTCCTTTAAGTCGTCCCTGACTTCACAAACATATTTCATCTTTGCTTCCTCGCCAGGAAGCCACGAGCAGCCTTCAGCGTTATTTGCACTTGTCTTAGTAGAAATGTTCCGACAGCATGTCAAAAGATAAAAAAACAACAACAAAAAAACAACCCAAAAACAAAAACACAGAATTCAAATCAAATCTTCAAATCTTCACGTGATACAAATAGAAAACATGTTATAAAACCAGCCCCCGTAAATCTCTTCCAAACAGAGAGTAGTCAAAACTTTGAGATTAGTTCATTAAATTATGATTCTATATTACACACATGATGATGTTAAATATATTAATCTATGAGCACAACTCGCTAACCCAGCCCCGCGTAAATAAAGCTCATTGCATAAATGGAAGACACCGATCAAAGTGGAATTATTCAGACACTTTGAGTATAAAATAAGAGACTGTAAGGACGAACGACAAACAGGCACATTACGGCAAACATCATTCATACATCCCGTGTTCGACTTCTGTCAAGTTTCTGTTTTTATTTTTGGTACATTATGATCGTATAAAATCTCACGTGCACTCTCACATGCAGAGCCATGCTTCTTTACTTTTAGTGGTTTGCAGCAAGACAGGAAACCACCAAAACTTAAACTCATGCATAGCAACAAATGCTAAGTTAGCACAATGAAGCCGAACTATGAGTGCATATTTAAGGCCTCTGAACAGCAGAGCTAGAGAAGGTAGAAGAGGACATTCAGTTTAAAAACAAAAACATTACAAATATATTTTAAAGGCAGGGTTGGTCATTTTCTAAAACAAGCATGATTTTGAAAGTAGCATTCCCTCAGTGTTCCGTCTGCACCAACCAACCCTGCCTTTAAATAAAGGAGTGTGTCGTTGAGGATGTGTTCGTGGTCAGTGGCTCAAGGGAGTAAATACATGGAAGAGGAAGAAAAGACGGAGGGGGAGAAATCAATACGCAGAGAGCTCGCCGACAAGCAACACACATTATGTAAGACATGAATAATTAAATACACACAGTATATGTGTACATCATCCGTCATGTCCGAGCGCTCGCTGAGTCAGTAACAAGGCCGCCATTTAATCATTAATGGCTCCAGCTCTATGCTGCATCGCTCCGCCGTGATTGGCTCGTAGCAGTAATGTCACAATCATTCTGACTTTGACTTCAAACGTCGCTGACTCTCACCAGTGGCGTGTTCAGACTTTTTGGACTGGGGAGGAGGGGGGGGGGGGGGGCCCAACTGGGGCGCTGACTTTAGCAGGGGTGGCCTGAAGTGGGATGTCAAAACATCAATTATTTAACCCTTTCTAACCTCGCCAATCCTCCCTACGTTATAACACAAGATAATGGAAACATTAGCTTCATCTTTGACACAAAATAATATTTATGTCAAAGTCAGAATTTAAAGGATTTAAAAATGTGCATGCAAACTACCCAACGTTTTGGTCCAGACAAATCGTCAGTTAATTCATTGAAAGTTCGACAGAGTGCGTTCCTTTCCTGACCAAAACCGTTTTTCTTCTAGTGTAAAGTTAGCTGTCTTTAACATGAGGCTCTAAAGGGATTGACTGACTTTAAGAGCAGCCCCCAGTGGTCATTAGAAGAACTTCAGTTTTTTGGTTCTCCAACACTGAACTCATTTTGGGGCTGCTGTAGCCAAATGCATTTAGCATCTTTTGGCTGTGGGCAATCAGGCAGAGTTGGAGAGTTTGAGGTGGACACTCTCCAATCACTAACACGGTTTCTTTGTTTGTTTGTTTGACATGCCAAGATCTTTCTGCACTGTGCATTTCTTAGATTAAATTGTAAATTACATAGTTGTTACAATTATTGTACAACTAAAACGATTATCATCCATCTGGCAACATGTATCATTCGTCCCTCACGTCAAAGATCTGCAATAATCAGGCTGCTCATGTAAGCTATGGAGTGTTTATGTGAATGTAAACAACAAGGTCTGCAATCTGCACTGAGTCATCATACAGCCGGTGGAGGGAGGGGGGGGGGGGTAATCTGTGTTACTGATAGTAATGGAGGTTAGCGAACATGGAAATCAAAGGCAGATTGATGAGAGGGCCCAGAGCAGCTGGTTAGGTAATGATGTCTTCAGTCTTTCAGCCATCCATTTGCTCCCTGTTCTCCGTCTCTCCCTCGCTTCCTGCCCTCTCCATCCGCCCCAACATTCAGATGAACCGTTATTAACAGCTAAATTTAGATAAGCAGAAAACTCTGAGTGCATCGCCGCCGCCGCCTCTTTGTTTGCCAGTTTTCTAATGTGTCTTTGTGATGTAAGGCTGTAGCTACAGTATGAGAGGAGTATACGTTCTGAAAAGGGCTACAGGTGCTCTCGCCGCTGCCCAACGGCACGCTTGCTTGCATAGACGTGCTCTCAGTCTGACCATTAAAGGTCTAAAGTGGAGAAATGAGGACAAAACAAAACAACAGAAAAATAAGGCATCAGTCCCGTAGTTCAATGCGTCTCAATCGGACAAACAGTGATTTACATTCCAGTTCAACCCAGACGACCTGATGAGCCGGAAACGAAGAGTGAAATGTGTTTAAGATTTAAAAGGAACAAGTCTTTTGTACGGACGACTATCAGGGCCAGGGATGGAAAAAAAGATAAGAACGCAAATTTCTAGAAAGCCAGAAGCGAGGTATAGAAAATAAAAACACGCCAAAGGAAGTATTTTTTTCAGATTTTGAGGATTTCCATTTTAACTTCAACATTTACTGTAAAACTTCTAATAAAAGCCCATCACAAGTTCAGGCCTAGTCCCTTTGAGAATCCTGGAGTTGCTGCACATTGTGCTAATGAAGGCAGCTCTCAGTTAGAGGCTCCCGATGCGTTTAGTGTCCATTAGTTTGCAGTTAAAAATGAAAGCATTAAAACATTAAGATGGACTTCAACATCTGTGAGATAAAGATTGAAAGAAAAGAATGCTTGTAAGCGTTCCAGCTGTGCAGCACGTCGGCACGCTTGACGCCTGTCTCAGTTAAAAGCAGGGTCAGATAATAAAGCCTGGGCTTTTAATTGGAGTTTTACGGTACTTTTTTCTGCTTGCTATTATCAAAAAGCTAAATTAATCTCAGATCCTTCTTTTTTGGTGCCTCACACTCGGTCTAATAGTCCAATTTTATTCTTGACTTTCCAACTTTTTCTGTTTATTTCTTGTCATCTCTCACTCTTGTTCTTAAAGTTTTACATATTCTCCTCCTCTTCAACCAGTTTAAATAAGTCTCAGAGCTCCTCAAAACATGTCTGTGAAGTTTCTTGTTCTAAATCCACTCTGATCCTGTATTTGATCATGCCTATAAACCCCTCTATTTCAGCCCTGATCAGAACAGGCTGTTTCTGTGTCTGTACCTTTAAATGTAAATGAGCTGTGTCTGACCACGCCCCCTCTTTGGAAGGGCTCAGGTGTCTCGGGCTATCTCACTCCATGTCCTATTGTTTAGGGTGAGAAGGCAGACTCAGAGGGCAGAACAAACACCTAGCTGTGGGAGTGTCACCCACCTGGGGGAGGGGTTACTGCCCTTTGTGATGTCATGAAGGGAAAATCTCCAAATAGCCTGTTTGAGCACACATTTTCTGAAAAGTGGAGCAGGCAAAAGATGAAGAGGATGGACTTTTCTCATTGGGGGGTTTGTAGGGAGACTAGAGACACATATTAGTGTTAGAGAAACATGGTGAAGTGGATTTTGTTATTATGTGACCTTTAAAACTGAGATTTTATTTTTATGGACATTTTAACTGTTTTCTCAACATTTTGATGCATAAATAGAAAATAATGTCATCCCATCATCTTTGTTCTTTAGCCTGGCCCTAGTACTCGTCCGTATGTTTGCTCCCTCCCTCTTCATGCACACACACATTTATCCGCTTCACACACACACACACACACACACACACACACACACACACACACACACACACACACACACACACACACACACACACACACACACACACACACACACACACACACACACACACACACACACACACACACTTACAGTACACACTTACAGTATTCTTCCTTGTCATAGTTTCTGAATCTCTCTATTCAAGTGGAAGACTCTTTCCAAAATAAAACGTTTCAGGTTTAAACTTTGATCAAACTCTAACGATACACAAGTCAAAAAGAAAAAAATCTGCTTAAAAAAATCCCTTTTTTTTAAAGATTTGAACCCACTCCCTTTGTCGGAATCCACCGACACATGTCCTTTTTCACCCTAATCCACATTCGCTCTGCTGTGGGTTCCCAAGGTAAAATGGAGAGCAGGGCACATGGTTGAGATGTGCTCCACTCCCTCGTGGAGTGTCTGGCTTGGTCAGTGCAAGACTTCTGGGGATAGTACTGGTGATGACAGCGGGGGAAGGAGAGAGAGAGAAGCAGATGAGGAGAGAAATGAGGAGAGGCTGGCGTAGCAGTAGAACTCTTTCCAGAATTAAATATTGATCCTTAGCCCTGAGGATTTCTGCACGTTTGTGGCTTTGGGGGATTAAAGATCTCAGTGCCTCCTCTTCCTCCCCTTCTTCTCTTTTCCCCTCACTGGGACTTCTCATCAGACTCGGAGGGGGTGTGTTCGCGGGGCAGTGACATGCTCTTGTGGCGGTCCCACAGCTTGTGGAGCTCCGTGGCTTCGTTCTCGCTGCTGCTGGTGCCGCTGTCTCTGAAGCTAGCCAGCGGCGGACGCACCTTCACGCCTTTCACTGTCACAGAGCCCTCGATGGCCTTGCGAAGCTTGAAGGGAAGAGAACAAACTGTTAGACCTGAAGGCACAAACTCAGTCTGATGCAAAAACGTCTTCGTCGCTTTCACAGATAAAGTTTGGTGGACTGCGATTCATGGGTGAAGTTACGATCTTGGTGCATGTTTCATTTGGGTTGGTTTGCTTTCACACTGCACTTTGTCAAGCCTGTCGAATGTTGTGTACCGGGTCACTAGTTGGAGCTGTAGCTGCTGCCATCCGGCCTAATGCTGAACTATGACCAGGAAGTAAACAACAGTACAGTGGAAGAATGAATCATGTAGCGCGGCACAGTTTGTTAGTATTTAGATCAATAAAATGGAAATACAGTACAATATATGTCGGCTGTGTCAGGTTAAACTGACGAATCGACCGGAGCTATTTGTAACCACGGTTAGCACAGGTATGTGGAAGTTCACCTGCATGGAGGACTGAAGGCTGGTGATTCATTATTTAATCATGGCCATTTGCATGTTTTAAGAAGCCATAGTGACATTTGACCACCGTGAATAGGACAGAAGAACTGAAGACAAAGAGCTAACCTAAAAACAAAAAACATCAGACAAGAATACTATCACTATTCTTACTCAGAATAATAATGCGATAATTACACCTCTGTGACGTATCACCTTCAATCTGAATGTCACGGAGGTGTAATGGGGCGACGAAGTGACCCCCCCTCTGTAGCGTCTGCAGAGGTAGTAACAGGTGTTCCAGAGGAGAGAGGGGATCAGCTGAGCCAGCGGGGGAGAACAGCGCTGTGTGTGTGTGCATGTCTGACTGTGTGTGTATGTGGAGCTCCCGCTGTGCAGCACTTCTGCAACGCTGAAACGCAATGTGACCTCACAGACTGGGACGCCATTACACACTATTACGCCGTCACAGAATCCGTATGAACGTACAAAGACGCGATGACGGCGGAGCTAAGTTACAGCGCTTTTGCAGAAACACAGTCTGAAGAGGGCGAGTATTTCTACGGTGCTTCAGTTGGTTGGTAGTTCAGGTTTTGGATCCTCATGTGCTGCACAGTTCAGGCTTTTCACAGTGCCTCATTAAACTGCTGCACACAGCTTTGTCATGGGCGGCCTCAGAGGAAATGAAACTGCTCGCTGGATGCTTCCCTGGCTCTACAGTGATCATGTCAGTACTTTACAATCTGACGCACAGGCACACGAGCTATTTTCTCTTTTTTATAGAATGTAATACAGGGAACGATCGTGGTCAGAGGAAAGAACGCACGGAGGCTGAGGTCGAGCTGACTTGTGCTCTCGCCTGTGTTGGCTAAATTCTTTCACAGAGGAGAAACGAGAAGCGGAAACGATTCCACATTTATTAATCTCTGCGACTCTCCTCGCCTCCCACACACCACAGCAATGAAAGTGGATTTAAAATGTTCCCTCACAGCTTCCACTACAGTAACTACATCCTGGAAATCAAAGAGGCTGAGACTGTTGGAGACAATTATTTTAGGACGTGGTTTCTGGAAACGGCCTCAATGACAGCAGCTTGGTGTCACTAACATGTGGTTACAGTCGGCACAGATTGAGGCCAAGAATAGCAGAACGATTTCTTTAAATTTTACAAAAGACGAACATGAAGTATGATGTCCTTAAGGGGACTAATTAAAAATGGACTAAACCTGTTATATTAATATTTTTGTTGATTTCCTACATTACCTCAAATATTTCCAACACTTATCAAAGCCAGAGAAATCCTTCATTTTGGAGTGGTAACGGGACGTGTTGTGTCGTGACGGCCGCCAGAACAAACGCAACATGTTTATCGTTGCCGTGGAAATACTGAATGTTACGACAAAGCCCGCTGCATAAGGAAGCGTGAGCTGCTACTGAAAGCTGCCGTACTGTCGCTGTATGTGCTGCTGTGATAAAAAAACGTCATGTAGATTATACTCGGATACATTAGCTTGTCTGTAAACGTATTCTCTTCCTCAGGTCGGTTTGACCCGGTCGTCATGACTACGGTCAACTGGGAGGTCGTTTTCATCGAGGGTGGGAAGGGGTGGAGTAGCAGAGAGAATCACTCCCATGATTCCCCGCCAGCCTCTGCATCATTTTTTGTTATTGTTTCGATTGAGAGCCCCCTGGTGGGGATGCAGTGTTCGCTGTTTTGGGACATAGAGAAACTTCTGCATTTACATTTAAAATAATGTTTACAAAAAACGTTTAAATTCTGAATAATCAGAATGCATTGGGGTTGAATGGCCTCTAGGACATATTTATCAGGACATGTGATCGTATACAAACAATATTCAACTTTCTAAATCCATTGGTGGTTTGTGCACACGTTTTCTAAAAGTCTCATTCTTTTCCTCTCTGGTCTCAGGATGACGGATTATTCAGTGTTCTGTTTGCCCGGGTCGAGATCGTCTTTTGGCTGATACTGGGTGAAGGATTTGGCTTCTACAGATCCTGTGTCACTGCATAGAGCAGCCTTTGCGTACTGTAGGGTGGACATAACCCACTGTAATCACACACACAAACATCCTTGCATTTCTTTTCTCTCACACAGAGCGGAGAGGCTGTGATGTAACAGCGTGTCTGAGTGACGGACAGGCAGACCACGAGAGAGGACGGGCTTTATCTGCCTTGGCTGGCTTTTTTGTCTGCTGGAGGAACGCAGAACAAAAAAGCCTAAATGTCAGGGACAGGCAAGCGGCGCTGCACTTAGCAACAATCCTCTCTCCACTTCCTGGCCAATTCACAACATGCAAAAGGTTTCCAGTTGTTTGTGAGGCGGCGGCAGTGGAAAGAGAGTGAGGCGGGCGGAGAACAGACAGCGAGACAATAGAGGAAGACAGCAATATTAAGCAGCCTTTTGTCTGTCACAGTCTCTAACAGGCGGAGGGAGGAGGAATCATAAATGTTGACTGAAAGCTCTTTGTGTGTATGTGTTCAGCACGGTGACAGCGCTCCTGACGACTCCGACAGTGATTTTTTACGGTTATGAAAGCGGCATCTAAGCTGCGTCTGTAAATGATGAGAGTCCGGACTTTTACACAACACGGTGTGATGAGAACATAAACCAAAGATTGATCTACAGAGATAAAACATGCACATTAATGATGCCCCAATGTCAAAGAATACCCCCAAAAAAGATCGGTACCTCTTTGAGGGAAACCACCCCGATGAGGCGTCCGATGCTGGTGACGTAGGCGTGGTCGAGGCCCAGCAGAGAGAAGATGGTATGGGTCTGCAGGGAAACGGAAACAATCAGTGAAGCAATGAAAACAGTGAAAATAAGAGAGCATGCTGTGTTTGCTTCCTGCTTTAAGTAGAAAGTGAGGTGCAGTTAGAGGAAACGCACCACTGACTTCAATTATCCAACATGGACGACTTTGTGCACAATGGATTCATTCAAATCGTCCAACGTTACTTTAAATGGGACACGATCGTTCTGGGAAATTTGATCAGGGACATTCAAAGTGTTCCAGTTGCACAAGTTTATCCAGAAAAGAAAACAAAGAAACGAAAACCTGCTCTGAATGCAGCTGATCAAAGTAGTCTGTTTCTAACCTCGATAACAAAGTTTGAAACACAAGTCATTCATCAGTCGAAGATATTTATCCTAAAAAAGAACACCGCCCTGCCCTGCGCATCATAGCCGTGTTTATGATGTGGATTGATTTAGATTTGATCTAGAGGGAGTTATGCAACTTTCAGTTTAAAGGTGCAATCAGTTTTAATGGTAAACAAAGTAAACTGAAGCTAAAAGTTATTTGTTTAATTTCTTCTACCTGCAGAGACATGCCAGAAATCCTACAAGTACCAGGATGCATTGCACTCCAACAGCAGCAGCCTAAGCTTCAGCTGCAGGATATTGTAAACAGTAAATGGACTTGAGCTTGTATGTTTCTTTTCTGGTCTTCTGACTCCTCAAAGTGCTTTTACACCGCAGGTCACACCGACTCATTCACACACTGATGGTAGAGGCTGTTGGGTAAAGAGACCATCACAAGTAACTAATCCATTCATAGGCCGCCTACGAAGCAGCGGGATCAATTCGGGGTTAAGTGTCTTGCCCAAGGACACATCGGACATGTTGCTGCAGGAGCTGGGGATCGAACCCTCGGACAACAACTCTTTTTTTTTTAAAGATTTATTTTGGGCTTTTTGTGCCTTTAATTGAGCTATAGGACAGTGGATAGAGTTGGAAATCAGGGAGAGAGAGAGTGGGGAACGACATGCGGGAAAGGAGCCACAGGCTGGATTCCAACCTGGGCCGCCGCTTGGAAGACTACAGCCTCCATACATGGGGCGTGCGCACTAACCACTGCGCCACCAGCGCCGAGAGACAACTCTACCAACCATCATGTGTGTAACTTAAGTCATCAGTAAAAGCAGCAAGGTTGAGGATAGTTTGCATCAATATGACTTTTCCTTACTATGCTAACATTAGCTAGTTAACTGCTAATGTTGCTCTTACATACTCATATTCATGGGGGGGGGGAGGGGGGCAAAGTGATTTCTTTCATCTTAGAGACCAGTGCTCAAGTGCGACATCTACTGGACATCTTCTCTAAACGTTGCATGTTATACCTTTAACTTCATATGGTACCCGTTGGCAAAATAAATAGTTTCATGGATACGTGTGAAACTCTTCCTGCAGACTTGAGGCTCCTCTAATGATGATGAGCACACATTAACCTGAGACAGCTGTCTCACGGCCGGGATCAAACACACAAGAGGAGGACATTAAAGGGTGACCAGCCTCTTGTATAAAAAGGGGATAAAAGTCAAGACTGATTTCTATCTATAGTATCAATGTCAAGTTCATCGTTAGCACCAGCTAAGCTAATTAAAGTATCTAGAATATTATATTTGTCAAACGCCAACATTCTGTTTCATGTCCTGAACATACATCACCCTCAAAGTGTCTTTAAAGTTTATCTTTTCATGGTGATGACAGAAAATAAACGACGTATCTCATTTCTATGGAGTCCAAATAAAAACAACCCGTGCTCAAAAGTTGTGTGCAAATGGAGACTGTCATTATGTGCTGTTAGAATCATTCAAACCCTC